>NW_006800239.1:789857-849445 GCF_000485575.1 Poecilia formosa | reverse complement strand
TGAGTAGACCATATCAGACCAAGTTTGTTATAGGGTTATAAGAAACTTACAGTGAGGGGAACCAACTATCTCCAGATTTACGTGGTTGTTTTAACATTTTCCTGTCCTTCTTAGCAAGAAACAAGAGTTTAAGTTTGTGCTTTATAACATATTCCATTTGATCTTCCACAGGGATTTTGTTTTTGAAATACAACAGATGTCATGTTTTTCTTTGATCAGACTTGGAAATGACAGATTTCTCACTAATAAATAAGAGAATCAAGGCATGGTTCTCGTAGTTCTCATCCACAGTCAGGGTTACCTTTGTGGATGTGTTGCAGGGTATCGGAGTGCGAATCCTGCTGAGCTTTAGGACTTTGAATCTCACTTTGGAGACTTAGATCAGTGGCTTCTAACAAAAAAAAATGTCAGTAAGGGCTTCGTTGTCAGACAGAAGTTCAAAATTAATAGAAATTAATTTAGCAAACACTTCATTGTGTTTTATTTATTTAGTTTACATAAAAGTTTAATTTCAAATTTTAAGGTCTGATGAAGATAACTTTATCAATTACAAAAATGTAGTTTTTAACTTATGATTTATTTTCTGAAGCAAAAACAACTATCCAAACCAACATGGACCCGAGTGAAAAACATTTTTCTCTGCACTTACATTTCTTCAGATCGGTACTTAATATGCTGCTTTTTCAAGTCTGTTAGCCTTCCTTTCTTTAAGTAGAGCCAGAAATTTCAGAAAGATTATTAGATTAGATGATTGAAAACAGATGTAAATAAAATTCAGGACTGCAAATTTGGGCCTTTTTTTGTGAATTAAAACTGACATGTAACTAAAGTATGTTAAAGCCAGAAGATAAGATCTCTTCTCCTGATACCTTCTAGAAAAAATAATTTGTTTGGCCATAGATTATATAATGGATTCCCTTGAAGCACAATAAGGTGTCTGATCTATTTCTGTTTCAGCTGCAGTTCTTCAGGATCTTTTCTGAGCTGCCAAAGTCTTCAGAGTCCAATACATCACACAATGTTTTAATCTGACAAACCTATCAGCTCCGTCTGAGCTGGTGTAACCACGGCGATTGAGATAAAATGTGATGAAAATGGGGGTCTGTTGCCATGGCACGACTTGCTTGTCACGTGGTGCATACTATTTGCTGGAAGTATGACCAAAAAATACAGAGCGGCATCACATTACACTGTCATCCATCACGAATGCTGCTAGGTGTGCTATGAGTAAAAGAGCTTCATGTTTGATTATTATTTTGGCTTAGTGAATGCTTGAAAGAAACAGCGTTATTCAGAATACTTTCACAGTTTCATATCTAATGGGATGTTTTCTTTTTCTTTTTTTGCTATAAGCATTTACATAACAGATCAGGGTTTTGTTTTCAGCTTTGAAACATTGGGTTGTAAACACGTTAGGTGTTTTGATATATGAAAAACTCTGACTGTTGCAGCCAATTAGTGGCTGCCGTGGTTTGTTTTGTCACAGTTTGTAATAAGGGGGGGACTCAGATGCAAGACTCCCAGGCAGACAGTAATGCTGATTAGAAAAAAAAGGATTTATTAAAGAAGCTGGAGTTCAGTGCTGCAGGGCTCGAGAGCGAAAACAACCTATGTGTGAATGATATAGAGTACTGGGACCAAATGAATTCAAAAGAAGAGAGCTGCTGACTAAACTGGAAGTAAAATGCAAAGAGATCAAACATGAGCAGATTTTAGGAGAGGAATGAAATCTTTATTGAATTAAAACAGTATAATACTCAGATGTAATTAGTTCTAATTTTCAATTCGAAATTAAATTCTGATTATTAATATTTTTGGAAGGGATTTTTTTTTCAGGGACCTCATAATCCATTTTATTTATGGATTTGGTTGGATTTTTACTTCCATTTCATTAATAGCTTTTGGTTGTTGTGTTTTACTTTGGATATTTAAAATATTTTCGACTTCTAGTGTTAAGCGCTCTTTACAAAATTAAAGTTTGTTGATCTTTGAGAAGGCAAACTTGCATCATTATGGCATAATCAGTATATTACTTGAAAATTGTCTCAAAACAACAATATTATTGTTTATCACAATCATTTCTGGGACAATTTGTCGTCCAGCAAAATTTGTTATTGTGATAGACCTAAACGGCGGGAGGTGGGGGGAGGGATGGATGGATGGATGGATGGATGGATGGATGGATGGATGGATGGATGGATGGATGAACCCAGGTGTAAAAAATTTGAACTACGTATTTTTACAGGAGCATAATCTCAAATGGAAAAGGTGTTCAGTGTTTATTGCTACAAAATGTTTAGCAATTTTCTATTTGTTTAGAATAAAATAGACAATTATATTTGCTTTAATTAGTAACAATATGTGAATTTTTAAAAACAATTATTTCTTCTGCCACTAAATACTTTGCCCATTATGACATTGTAGTGTAAAAAGCTGAATTTGCTTTAAGGCTCTTTACAGAGTGACATTTTTGGATGCTTGTGTGAGCAACTGTCAGAGTGTTTGATTATGCAGAGCAGTCTCCAAAGATCTCATTATAAAACTCCTGGGCAAAATATACAGCGGCCAAAAGCTGTACCAGAGCTGTGGATTTGGTTTGGATAGAGCCTCTCATGAACTAATTCACTTTCTGCAAAACTCCCTGCCCCAATCTATCTAGCTAACCAGCTAACCAGCTAGCTATCTGATTATCCAGCTAGCTGGGAGCTGCTGCTCCCTAGCTAGCTGTTTATTTAACAAGCTAGCTAGCTAACCGCTTATCTAGCTAGCAAGCTGTCTGAATCATTACAGTGACGGGTTAAAGCCTTGATTTCTGTTAATTATAATGATTTTCTGCTTATAGCTAATGACAGCAGAGCAGAACTTCCCCTTTGTGTGTGTGTGTGTGTCCTTACTTTAGACATCTTGTGGTTTCATTCTGTGTCACGGTTACCGGTCCAGCCTGCCCTGATAAGGTCAAGTTGAGCATTTACATCCAGCTTATGCTCCTGCACCCTCCAATGTGAAACTTTTCTTGTCAGATTTAACCACAGCAGCTGTGTGATTTCTACTAATTGCTGCTCAGCGTACATCCCTGCCTGGGAACGACTGAAACATTTCAAAGCAAGTAAATTGGTGAGGTAAACAGTAAACAGAGGAGAAGCTGTTTCATTCTTCTGCCTCCCTCAGAGCCAATGGAATTACTCCCTATGCTGTAGTTGAAGCTGCTTGTTTGTTTTTAATTAGATGGGGAAATGTAAGGCCTGATGACTGCAGAGGTTTAAGTCAGAAAAGGGAAAGTTCTGGATCATTAAAATTCACCTGACAGAGTTGTGCAATTTCAAAAATAAAGGTTTGTTGTTTTCACCCAGGAATTTTGAAAATATAATAAATGTGAACAAACATCTATCCAATTCTGTTTTAGTCTGTTTGTCTTTTATTTAAAATAGGGTATTTTTTTCTTACAGAGGTCTGGGCTGTCAAAATTCATATATCATTCTGACTGTGTATTCTTACCATTAAAGACATGACAAAAACAAAGACCACACATTGATTCTACAGACTACAGCAATATTCTCCGTCAGGCTTTTATGCATGGCTATCAGTCTTTCGCATATTTGTGCAGGATTTTGGCCCTATATTTGTAACTGTATTGGTTTAATTCATAGAGGTCTCCAAACAATAGTCTGCACAACTAACATAGGGTTTCATAAAAAAATATTTCAATCTGCACTGCAAAAACATAACATTTTACCGGGTATTTTTGGTCTAGTATCTACTACGAATGTCACAGTAGACAAAACTAACTTACAAGTAGCTTTTCAGCATGAAATAGAAGGTTGTTTTAGGTAAATAATTTCTTACTATTGATAAAGGAGTATTACTTTTACTTTGAGGTAATGTGGGAAAATGTTTTGTTATAAGTGAAATAATGCCAGTTGAACAAGTATAAATTGTTAAACTGAAAATAAAGGAATGAAACAGAATTTAAATGCTTTAAAACTGCAAAGCCTGGCACATATTTACTTTTAATTTGAAGTTAAACAGTCTAAACCTACCACTTTTTTTGGTTTGAGAGTACAACCAAACTTGGATATTCAGACAGCGATAGGTAACTTGGGCTTCTGAAATCAGCTTACAACTAATCTTAACAGCAAATCTGCCTCCTTGAACATTTATTTAAAAAAAGAAAACATTTGATAAAAAGACAGGACAATAATCTCTTTCAAACTAAATAACAGTGCTAAGTTTCATTTTACATAGATTGCAACAAAATATCCTTTTAAGTGCATTACACAAATATATGGCTGCCTAAATTTGTTAGGCTTGGACTTTTATGAATGTTCTGGGCTTCCTTGAGCTCCTAATTATTCATGTTCATTATATTGGCATAAACTCTTGGTGACTTTTTCTCTCACTAGCGGTGTAACTTTGTACAGCTCCTTTTGTGGGCAGTAAATCATGTTAACTCCACTGGAAGCCCTTTATAAGCTGTTTAAACATTTCCAGGGTGAAACTGTGGAAAACCTACATGTGCGTAGGAAGCATTAGCCCAGTCAGCTCCAGCTTGAGCCCTACACAAACCCTGTGGTGTCCCCAGTGCCAAGCTGCATGCAGATGGTACGTTTCACTCTGTGCCAATCGACTTCAGCTCTGTCCGGCTACATATCAATTCTGCTGTGCTTATGGTGGGAGAGAAGAGTGTGGTGTAATCCCTGAGGAATAACTCAAAGGAAGGTTAGAATGAGGAAGTATTAAAAGGGGAAGGAGAAAAAGGATGGAGAGATGAAGGGAGGAGAAAGGAAACAAATTCAAAGGCAGAATAAAAAAAAGAGGAAAAGGAAAACACAGGAAGCAAAATCAGACTCAGAAAGGACAACTTGAGCAAGAGAAACAGGAAGTTAAAAAAGGATTTGTCTTTAAGAACACAGGCATGTAGGACGAGGAGCAAATGGGCCACCTGTAGAGGCAAAAGAGCAGAACCGGGGTAGATAAATCAGGAGGAGGTTAAAAAAAAGAAGAAATGAGGAGCAGAGGCTGAAGGACAGGAAGATTCACGCTAAGGTTTTCCGCTGGGTGAACTCTTCCAGGAGAGCAGGGCTCAGTGCAGAGCTGAGCTGAGCTGGAGGTCCTGAATTATTAAACACAATATTTTGCGGCTGAGAAGACGACTGCAACCTTGTCGGAAACATCTGCTGAGAAAGCAGGGATTGCGTTAGTGTGCTCTTAGTTTGCAGTGTAGCTCGGAAAAAACAAAACAAAAAAAAAACCTTTAGAAGTCACAACTTCTGGTGTTTTTGGTGGGACGCTTCTATTGTTTTCACAAATCAATTAATGTAGTCAATTCATTTTAAACTTTATATAAAATCTGATGCCATATAGGATCTATTACAGATTAGAAAATGATTAAAGTAGATTAAAACATGCAGTTAGAGAGATAAAACTAATGAGTAAGTATAAGAACGTTACATTGTTGCGATGACGGTGTCGGAAAGAGCAGCAGCTTCTTAAAGAGTGGCCATTTTCAAGGCTTCAAATTGTGAAATCAGAAACACATTTTTAATTTTAGATAAGGGTTCCTAATTTATCCCTCATGTTTTAAGAAACATTTATGCTTCCAAAGATGACCTGATTCTAACCATCATGTCTTTGCTCGTATTTACAGATTTGTCTTGCCTGCATGCTGTTCCTTATGCTTAAACTGTCTCTGCTTGTCTACAGTCTCACCTACTTTCTGTCTTGTATCTTTATTCTTTCTGCATGCAAATTATTTTTGCTCCCTTCTGGAGAGACATGGAAACAGTCCCACCTTCTTATGATTCCAGCCAATGGAATGACAGTGAGAGGTCAGATCTTCCTCTCTTCTTCCCGCCCAGACAGGCACATTAGCATAAAAACCTTGTTTAGTCAAATCTTAATGAGGCATAATTTACCCTTGGTGTCAGCTCTTCTTGTGATCCTCCTGTTGAATATTTTAACTCCTCTCTGCCCTTTTACCTGCCGCTGCTCACCAGATTGTTCATTTTATTATTTATTAGTCTGTAAAAATACCAGATTTACAAGCAGACTGTTTAACAAACAGCATATGACCTAAAATACCAACAAATAAAAACAACATCTGTTAGTCATGCCAAAAATTAAGACACTCTGAAAGCTTTTGTGTTTTTCTAAAATGCTCATGTGAATATTTAATCTTAATGCCTAAAAACTCAAACGGTATAACCAAACAATAACTAAAGAAAAGGCCTTTCAAAACTTTTTTTAAAATAAAGTGACACTTAAAGGAAGTTAAGTCTTGTGACAAATAAATTATGATACCCACATGCAAGTATAAACCTTAGAGTTTTCTGCGCTCCTGGCTGTTTTGAGTAAAAGTGAACCCCAAGGTAAGACTTAAAGAGCTGTCTGAGGCCTTTACAAAAACAATTGAAGCATCATATTAGTCTGGTAATTGTGTTCAGTTAATCTGAAATAAGCCATCCCACTGTACAGAATGTAATCTATAAACTGGGGACATGCCAAGGCTTGGTTATTTAACCCAGTTCGCCTTGAAAGCAAACAGCAAGATGTTAAGCAAAGTTTCCAAAAACCCAAAATTAAATGCAAAAAATTAAATAAAGTGCATGCCTGTAGAATTAGAATAAGGATGAGACTACAAACATTTAATGTCCATTGAAAACCACTGGTCTTTAAGAAAAAAAAAAACACAAAAGTTTGGTTGAAGTGGACCACAGAGAGTTTAGAGAAAAACCAAGACTTCTGGAATAATGTTCATTTGCCAGAGGAATCTAAAAGTGAATTATCTGGAAACCAAAACAGAGGAGAAGTTTGGCATGAAACAAATAAAGCATTCCAGGAAAAAGAAGCTCAGGTGGCTTGAGGAACACTTTGAGAACAATTTGTTACATCAAGAAAAGCTGAAGGTGTCCCCTCTGACATGACAGTGACCCAAAACAGACCACAGATTAGCTGAGAAGCAAGAAATGGAAAATCCTGGGCTCAGTCAAAGCCCAGATGTTGAATTTATGGAGATGCTATGGAGATGCTTTTTATGGAGTGTCTCACATGTACGACTAAAATGGGTCGTACATGTGAGGCACCCTCAATCATCTCACCGCTGAAGAATATGGTTTGGGACAAACCACTTGCTATTGAGGGATAGTTTGTGAATTAATTGTTTAATTGCAAATGAATTACTTTTTTTCAGAAACAAACAAACAAAAAAAAACAAGGTAATGGATCAATGTGTGAACATTTCTTTACGTTTTTGTCTTTATTATACTATAAAGTAGTTTCATTTCACTCAGTTCACTTCAATAAATGCGCTTGTTGGAAGATTTGTTTTAATTTGTGAGTGCAGTGGCTTACCTTGGTTAGATCAGAAGCTCAGTCACAGATTGGCAGTGGCTCATCTAATCTCCTTCAGTTCCCTTTACTCTGTGTGACATCTTTGCTCTTTAATCTTTCACCTCCCTTTTCCTTCTGCCAGCCCACCTACGCCATCTCTCCGTTTAGATCCGATTCTCTTTTTTCATCTGTCCATCTGACTGCCTTTCTTATCCCTCCTCGTCCTCTCTACAGTCTCCCTGATTATTCCTCTGCTCTTTGGATGTAATTGAAGTCTGCATCCTTGAATTGAGCCACTGCCCTTGAGGAGCAGAAAGGAGGACGTAATTACATTTCTATTTGGTTGCAAATTATTCTGCTAATTCGATATGGACTTTTTTCATAAAGTCAATAGCATGGGAGGTTTAAGGGGTAATGGAATGGCAACCAGCCGGAGAAGAAATAACCTCCCTCACTCTACTGTACCTGTCAGCAGACAGCTGGACAAAGATTTTCACAGATTAATAGCTCAAACATAACAGTAACTCCAGTTTTTTTTTTTTTTTTTTTTTGTCTTTTCATTGACTATTGAGTTGATTTAGCATAAACTGACTGTGTATGTATGCTTGGATGGATGTTGTAGTACAATAACATAACCAACAAACAAAAACAATTCATTAAAGATCTTTATATCATTATTTAGTAGCATTTTTGAAAGAATTTCTTATTAAATTAAAATATCTGCATCGTAATAAAAAGCTAACAATTACGTTAAGAAATGTTGGATTTAATTACAATGAACTGATAATTTTACCTTTTCTTTCTCTTAAAGGTAAAATGTGACTTTCTATAATCTATTCACAGAAAATTTGCTTATTTGCTGATTTTTTTTCTGCAGAGCATATCTAAAGTATTTGATCTTGGATCTTGGTATTGGCTGGCACATGCAAATCCAGAAATGCTGTTAATGTTCTTTTGCTGCAGATTAGTTTCAGTGTCTGTGCCAGGATGCTGTCCACTGCATTTATTAATGCAGTGGACCTTATTAATAAGGTATATTTGGTGTTTGAACTATTAAAACAGGCAGATAAAAAGCGTTTTCAGGAGGTTTCCCTAATGTTTGTTTATTTCATCTGTTTGTGGGCTGTTTTTGCCCCTTACTCCAGTTGTCTGCTGTTTACTTCTAAACATGGATAATTGTTTTTGGGGACAGATTCTTTGTACTGTTGAAGTTAAAGAAGAACATTTTGGTGTAATGTGTAGGGAAAAGTCAAAAGGGAGTCTTGCCAAGTTGTCGTTTTAAACATAGTTTTGGCTTTTTCTCCTTTCTTAAATGTGGAAAATATTGTGTATCAAACTGTGAGAAGATAATTCCTTATTTTGATAGAAAGCAAAAATAATTATGGATTTTCCCCACATTTTAATACTTGTGAAACAAATGTAGTTTATTTTGCTGTTTTCCCATTTAGCTCCTGTTTCTTCTCTCCTTCTCCCCCTCGTTTGTCTTTTTCTTTAGGGTCTTTAAATTTCCTTCGTCTCCCTTTCAAACAGCTCTTGCTTTTGCTCTTTATTTCTCCAATCTTGTTAGTATCTGTCCATGCATGCTTGCCCTCCTGATTAACTACCAACCCGAAGGACAGAACACGGAAGCATGTCCGCTCGCCTCCAGAGAGGCATCGATTTGCTGGCAGCTGGTAACCACACAGACGGCTGGCACATCGAAATGAGCTGGGGAGCAGAAACTGGAAGATGAATAACTGCAGGGAGGGTGATACTGACTATTTTTACATTCGGAGCCTCGCTGAGTGAATCCAGTCTTTTTGGATTGACAGCCTCATAAACAAAAGCAATCCACCACTATCTTTGAACAACTGCAGGCTTTTAAGATGCAGAAACAGAGTTGCTTTACAAATGATATTCAAGACAGGTGGTGTATATTTTCTTCTTATTTACACTATCTTTTCAAGTATTTACATGAAAAGATAAAAAAGGCCCAGATTCAAGTTTTAAAGTGTATACATGCAGTGACGTACATGACGTTATTTTAAAAAGATTTTACATTCATAATTTTACCTATATTATGTGTAACTGAAAAACAATCAAATCTGCTGCAAAAAAAGAAAAAAGGTGAAATGTTCATCTTTAGACAACATTTTACTTTATTGAAGCACTTTTTATTTTAACTTCAGTTGTTATTCTTCTATTGATTTGGATGCAAATTTGAATTCACTGTGATGCTAAAAAAATAAAACATCACAAATAAGGATCAACTTATGATTGTCTATTAATGATTCATTAGATTGAAATCCGTTCCAGTTGATTAACTAACAAAGTCCTATTAGACCTTCTTTTAGTGTTGTAGTTTGGCCGCCATCCAGCAGAGGGCACCGCTGGTCATCCTTAAGCAAAGCCAGATACAGAACAGGGAAGATAAACGATCCAAGCAAAGTCCGGTTTGAGATACAAAATGTACTTTATGCGGTACTGTTTTGAAATATAAATGACATTGTTTTTGGATTTGCTCATATCTTCGTTGACGAAAACATCTCTTCCATTTGGACAAAAGTAAGCCCGCATCATTCTTTTTGTGATGCCAGTGTTGTTTTGGTGCCTAAATTAAAATTAATGTTTCATGATCATACCATAATACAGTTTCCCAAAGTGTTTAAGTCTAGGTGTAAATTTTGGATGAAAAGAATTATGTCTTGAACTGCTGTTTAGTACGTAAATGTGTGAATTCAGACTGAAAAGCTGTTTTAGCAAACTATTAATGTAAGGATTAACACATGCAAACAATGAGCAAAACAAATCTCATGATGTAGCTTGGGTTTCACAGTATATTTTCCCCAGTGAATAGCATTAAATATTTTTGTTAGTTATTACTGCTTTCAGTATGTGATTTGCTTACATACATCTTTTGCCAGTCATATTTTTTTACAAGGATTTGTTTCCTTTTTTCCCCTCCTGAATAGCCTTTGTATCATAAAGCATTTAACTGCATGGCACAAATCTCTATGACTAATGACAACCCATAATGTCCTTAGTAATACTAAGACTGCATTACTATGTGATTCAATGGATTATCAACGTATCGTGAGAAAATCCCTGTCAGAGCCAAGAAAATGCCATGAGGTGATATGAATTTCCTTAATACTTCACAACTCACCAAACAAAAAACGAATGAAGACTGAAAGGACAGCTCCTAAGCTCTTTTACATGATTAATATAGGTGTCTGTATTTAACTGGAGCCATAAAACGAGGTTAAATATGTTCAGAATGTCTCTGAGGCTGCAGCTATAAATTGAACACTGACTTGGAATGCGAACTCTTGTAGATTCATAATCCAATTATCCTGCTGGTCACTCCATTACACATCAGTAATATATAGTTAAATCCAAGTAATGACAACTGAATTAGCCTTTCAGGAGGTTTAAGTAAGATCAAAAAGAGGGAAGTTGCTGTTGATTCAGAAATCCCAAGTGGGGATAACCATGAGAAAGGATTTTCCCTGTTTAAGGGAACAATAAGGGGGATGTGGCACACTGCCCAGGGCAGCACAACCTTTGGGGTTCCACAAAAATAAAAATCTGTATGTTGTTTTTCCCTGAATGAATACTTTCATGCTTACTTGCATCATCAATGGCTGCCCTCTCTGATGTAAGAACCCCAGACCAGGCTGGGAGGAACAAGGAAGATGGTGTTTGATTTGAAGGTTCTGATGTGGTAAGGTAAAGGTCAGAGGGTACTGCACTCGTGGAAATTGTCGTCTCATTTTGCGTCCACATTCAAATTGAGTTCTTGGTGTGAAAACTGAGTTTCAAATAACTCTTTCTGTACATTTCTGTACTTTATACATACATATTTATGTATAAAGTGCATACATATGTGTATGTCCAAATTATTAGAAACTATCAGGCCCACTTTGGATAAGCCCACTCTTGTTCTCTGTGCCATAAACTACCTCAGTGGAGCCATTTTTTATGAGGTATTTCACATCTGCCTCACGTTCACCTCACTCTGTTTTCATTAAACATCAAACATAAGCTGGAGACGATTATAAATTAAAGGTTGTTGTTTTGAAGAAAATTAGTATTGCTTTTTCCATGCTCATAATAATTTTCTTTTGATTTTTAATGTAATTTGTCAACCGTCTCATAGTAAAGAGATTAAAAAAAAAAAGAAGAAAATCTTCAAAAACAATCTGTTGTCATGTTTTGGACTTTAGAGAGAGCCTTTATTAATTATCACTCATCACTGAAGAGAGATTCTTTTAAAAAAATAGCAAAGTATTAAAAAGTCATTAAAACTTCTACATGCAAAAGAACAGAAAGCTTAGATGCCAAATATTAAAACTAAGTACAAAGATAAATGATAAAACCACATTAAGCAAACATCTGAACCTGGACTGCTTTATTCTAGCAGTTCTGGGATTTTAGCAAAAAACTGCTCCTGGTTTCCCAGTATATTGTATGCAAAACGTTAGGTAGCAAGAAATAAAAACTCTTTTTTCAACTGTATTTCAACTGTTGATATGTTTCTCAACAGCAGGGCTGTGATTGCTATGTCGACAATACACTTACCTAAAAAAGTCGCAATAAATAGTTCTTATTGTCACTTTTATTAAATATCATGATAAAGCTTTTTTTATGCCCTAGATCAGATGTAGCTTATCTTTTCTTCTGGCTCTTTAAATTTGTCTTTACCTTTAGATATTGGGTTATTTTTCCGTCATTTCCAGTCTAAGTTTTACACCTGACCATTTTGAGACAAATGTTCTTTTTTGGTGCCGTTTTCCTAAGCCAACAACACAGACACAGACAAACTAGACTTCTAACAGAAGGCAAAACGCCAGTACTTTGTCTAAACATAACAGAGAAGTTGGCGCAGAAGCATCCAGAGTGACTTGGCCTTGTTTCTGCGCTCTTCGGGTAGGCGGGAGCCTGGTAGAGGCCCAAAGAAAAGGCAGTAAGAGAGAACACATTTAGAAGTGAATGTGTGACTAAGACAACGATGGAGATCCAAGGTGACTATCTCAGGAGAAAAGAGCGACATAGAGACAGCATATTGCAGGAAATCCTGTGTCACCCCCTAGTACAACTGATACATCCATGACAGCAAAGCAGAAAGTATGGAAGCGACATCTGTGAGGTTGCAAAGACAGAGGTCAGGGGAATGACTGAGAGGTAATATGAAAGAGAAAAGGAAGATTAAAGCTTTTTGCTTGCTGCTCGAGCTCAAACTAAGTCCCATCTTGGCCTCAAATCTCCTGTTGCCATGGCAATTTAACGGCGGGTTGGTGTCCCAAGAGACTCTGACCTGCGAGCGCAGGCAAGGAGGGAGCTAAACACACAAGGAAAAGGAGCGCAGAAAAACAATATAGGTGCTTTAAACAACAACTGCACTGCAATGAATGCACTACTGGCAAAAACTAACAATACACGGTCTAGTTCTGCTAATTAACTTGCACAGGTAATTAATTTGGATTTAGTAAATATCTCCTTATAGATAAACATCTTATATATGATAGTTTGACCCATATGGTGTTCGTTGCTCGGCATTATTAAATGGATCCAGTCATTTCACACTGCTGATGTCATGCTGACCTTTCTGTGTCACTGACACAGCCAGACAAAGCTTTCTGTAACCGTCTGGAAATGTCAGAGAATCTTTGAGCAGACTATCTTAGCAAAAGACAAAAATTTGGAAAGCATAATATAATACAATTCAGAGTAATACATTATCTTGTCCAATGTATCTCAAGATATAGTGAAAATTGATAGAATACTAAGAATTTTTTTTTATTACATACTTCATCCTACATTGCAAATTTGTTTGGAAATCTGAGAACATTTTATGTTTTACTATTTTCTCCTCTAAATTGTAAAGCAATCAATTTGTCCCAATAAACCCAGGGAAAAAGCTCAATTTTGAGCCAAGTATGCAGACACAGCTGTTGCTCTGGGTGAACACAGAGAGAATAACCATTAAAAGCAACCGAAGCACTCTGTACTCCCACAGCAGTCCCCACAAACTGCCCAATTTGTTCTCTGCGCTGCCTTAAAAACCTAAATTAGGTGCAAGAAAAATAAGCCAAGATCGTAATTCCCTCCTTCACCATTCTTTATGATCAACACTCATATTTAATAAAATTATTTTATAATTTTGGATGAGGTGAAAAGCACCTTTTGAATATAATAACCTATAAGCAGGTTTTAAGTATACTTTTCATTTCTTTATTAATCTTTTTTAAGTCTAATGTAATATTTGTATTTTATATATGTTTTCATTAACTTTAAGCAGAAAATGATCATAATTAACAGAAATAAAGGCTTTCAAACATCATTCTGTGTCTGTATGTAATGAGTTTAACTAAATGATAAAGCTTCTGAAATAAATGGGCTTTTCAGTAATATTCTCATTTATTGATTGTGTATGTTTTTCATTAAATATGGTATAGTGCTTTATTTAAATGAAAAACAATGGTTAAAAAAAAGAACCTTACCACAATTTGAATTTATTTTTACAGCATGCTTTTTGTTTCACTTATTTTGTAACAATAACACCTTTAACTCACTAGGCTATTTCCCAGCATTGCACTTAGGTCCAAGTACATGATGAATTGTGTACCCATGAGTGCATTCTTTACAGAAAACAGGGAAAGGATCAGAATGAACTCAGTTGTTTTCTTTTGGAGGAAAAAAGTGACTCATGTTGTTGTTTTCTGTCTTTACAGCTGTTTCCTTCATGAGACACAGCGCCTCAGCCTTTGGATTTGCTGTGAGTCCCAGCTTCCTGCTTTCCTCCCTAAACGCTGATCAATTAGTCATTGCTGGGGACCTCAGTAATTTATTAATGAATCCCAAAACCAAAGTGTTATTGGTCCCCTTGTTGCCACGGTAACAAAGGAGAGCGGATGGACTCTCCAAGGAGCTGGGATGGATTGTCAAAATGCATTTTGAGTTTGTGAAAGAGGTCATCAGGTTTTTACCTGAGGATAATGTTATGCAAGAGCTCATAATTACAAGAGGAAATGATTAAGATTGTTTCTAGTAGGAGAATGTACAACTTAATAACAAGGAAATGAAAATTAATACATTCACACCTTGGGCTTTTGGTGGGAAATGTGATTAGCATAACATGATTAGATCATTTGAACTGCAGTTCTGGCTATTTTATCTCAGAAGGTTTTAATTATCTTTGGTAAATCATCTGAATATATGTTGCTTTTGCCAACTATAATACTTAAAGTCAGCATTGTTTTGATCGGATCAACGAACATTTTATTATTTTGCTTTAAGATTTTCTGTAGTTCCTGTTTTGATACTTATCAGTTTATATTGAATTCTTCACAGAACAACTGATTTATGTTATCATTAGTCCAGATTAGATCATTTAAAATACACCATTTAATAAAAACCAATAAAACGTGCTGTCATTAGTGGTTTCGCCCTTTTAATATGGGTGGTACGGCTATCTAATCAGGGAAGCATACCCTCAGGGGGTGGCATCAGGACTCAGCAAGGAAAAAAATAAAATCTGTCAGTTTTACAATAAGTTATTTTTGTTATTTATTACACTGTAAGAAAATAGGGCCACAATATACAATATTTAACACCATCCTCTCTTAAAACTTTGTAAAATCCCTTAAAGATTTATTGTTATATATATATATCTATATATAGATATAGATATATATATATATTTTTTAAAATCAAGCCGATAATTTAAGTATTTTTGTACAATTAAAAAATACCTCTTTTTTTAAACATCACAAAAGCTACATTTACTAGGAAAATATTTACAATATAAATAAATTCAATAAGAGCACTTTTAAGTGCTTACTTTTTAAATTGACCAGTTATTATTGAATATCTGTGGTCACAATTAGTAAAATTCTTACCATTTCTTTTTTCTACTTGCGTTTCTCTAACCGGCCGTAGTTTGATGCCACACTGGATGTCATGTCATCAGCCATCGTCCTTTGGCGCTACAGCAACGCAGCAGCTGTTCACTCTGCACACAGAGAGTACATGTGAGTATAAACAAGTCTTAAAAAAGACATATATATGTCAAAAACAGAAAGTGTTCATTTCTCGTGAATAAATAAGACAGAACAGGTTAGGATGTTGGGTGCATTCAAATCTAACTCAACGCACATTTCTGTTCCTGTTTTGGGGTCTGCAGAGCGTGTGTGATCCTGGGGATTGTGTTTATTCTCTCCTCACTGTGTATCCTGGGAAAAGCCATCCATGATCTGGCCACCAGGATGCCTCCAGAAGTGGTAAGGCTACTTAACACACATTAAACAGTAAATCTAAGTTTATAATCTTGTCAAAACCTTTAAAACATTATATACAAGTGGGATAATGAGCACTTTAATATCTGAGTCATGCTCAATGAATAGCAGATGCAAAATACTTGGGGTTAATAACCTTCTATGAATCTACCATTTCTTAGCTGCATGAATATAACTGTGTATTATAAAATAATAAAACTGATGTTTGGGGATTCTGCATGAATAAATGGCACACTGCTCTCCAATTATAGTCAAAATTCAATTCTAACAAATTTATTCCAATGCAGTCCAGTCATATTGCCAGAATATTTCAATCTAAATGATAATAAATGCAGTGAAATTCAGCTGATCATTTATTGCCAAGTGGTAAAAAGTCATCTATAGGAGAAAGTGAGCTTAAAAGCATTCACAGATAATTGGTCCTAATTTGATGAGATGTTTTTGTAAACAAACCGAGCTCAAACACAAAGAAAAGATTACATTTACATCGTCGGATTGTAACCACGGTAACACAACCAAAGAATGAAGATTAATATTTTCATTTTTACAAACTAAACTTACCAATTCTCTTAAACAATAAATTTAAAATTTAAACAATTTAACATATTTTATTTATGCTGAGTTAAAATGTAATAGTATTCTCATTCTCAAAAAAAATAATATAAAGGTTTTAGATCTGGTCTGTGTTAAAATTAAAGCACTTTTGGGAATCCGCTGAGAAACATCTTAGTCAGCTAAGCCGACTAACACTGAGCCAGTATTTTTCTGGCTCAGTGTTTTCTGTAGAAAAAACAGAGGAAAAATATTCATATTTGCAAGTAAAAATGCGTAATAGATGGAAAACATGACTATAGATGTACATCAAATTAACTTAAGATGCTTTAAACTTACAGACAATCAAGGAAACTTTGTTGAGACATTTTATAGTACATGTCCAACAACCAATAAAAAAGAATTTGGGTTGGATTCTTGGTCTGCATGCTGGGTTCCCTGGAAAGATGCTGCTGAGGTTTGGCAGGTGCAGTAACGTAAAGGTGCAAAAAAAGAGGTTGTGATAATCTTAAAATAGATCACAGAGTGAAGGTGAGTAATGAATACTCTACCAGTCTGTGACTTTCCTGGTTTCTTTGAAACTACAGAAATAAAAGCTTCAGGAAAATGAAAGTGGGTTCTTCAGGAAATAGCTTGTCTACTACGATCAAAGATGTTCACATCAGGGTTTCCTTCGCTGGAATAGAAAGGTAAAGACAGAGTGTCTTGTCTTGGTTATTTTTAAACACATAGATCCTGCATTAGCCTTATTCTCCAAATGTTTCTTTAAATTAAAGACTATGTCTTTATTATTGTTCATTTCTGCTTTTAACAAGGACTCCTCCTCACTTTCTTATAACATCACTTTTCATCTCTCTGTGAAACTGTTGAGACTATGAATAATCCTGACAGTGTTGCATCTTTTCTTAGCTGCACTGTGACGAATTAGTGTCAGTTTAAAGCTGATTTTTCACAATGTTTTAATCTCAAGAACAGACAGAGAGAGACAGAAAACAAGAGAATGAGAAAGAGAAGCCAAAACCGCAAAACTGCCATGAGAGATGATTTTTTAAAGAGTAAAAATCATTGTCACTTGACATGTTTGAGAAAACCTGGATTTATTAAATCAACAAAACAAAGTTCACATTTTGTAACATTCATGTTGTTGTTCTACTGACAGTTTAGTTTAGTTCGGGACTACATCCTGATTGGGACCCCAAATCAATGCTTTGGGTCAGATCAGGACATTTCTAACATAAAAAAAAAAAATAAAATTGCAGATAACATTTAAACCAGGTGTGCAGCATGCAGACAGTGTGTGTTTATCATTATTTCTTAATACATAAAGCACAATAATACTAATTTACTTGACTGAACTTCTTCTGAAACAATTTCCCATTTCGGAGACGTCTTTGTCTAACTTTAATCGACCCCGAGTCAAACTGATTTTTCTGTCGACCGTAAATTGCCTCAAACTCTTTGACTAGTTGACATTTGGGTGGGTGTGACATTTAAAGGAAGGAAAAATGTTGTTAGAAACAATTAAAGATCTCCGATGGTAAAGAGACATATTATTCAAGACAGGAGAAGAAGGGGAGCTGGTTAAGGTCAGCAGCTTCTCTCCAGACTGTGTTTATTGCTTTCATGCCATTATGTTAATAGAGACCATGTGTTAGAGCCCAGTGGGATCTTGCTAACACCATCAAAAGCCTATTACCACTATCTTTCTCTTTGACACCCCGCCTCTTACATCCGCCACCTCACTTATTTCGTCACCTTCTGTCAGCCCTTGAAATCCTTCCTTAGTTATAAACATTCTGCTTTCTAGCATGCATAAACTGAAGCAGTTGTTAGTGTATTCAGAGTTTCTCTGTCACAGGATTTGCGCTTTGGTTGAATATGTAGATGCAGTAGTTTGGAGGATGAAATGATGCAGTTTCTTTTTTGTTGTTCTCATCTAAAGCATCGTATCTTTTCCCTGTGAACTGACCTCATCTGCGTTCTAGAACTTTATTATCATTCGTAGTCTGTTTTCTTTGAGGTACAGAAAATCACTGAAGTCTTCAAAAAAAGGAAGTCACAGGTGATTTACCACACCAGATTTCCTTTCATTTCAGTGTGAAAGAGAATGAAAGAGAACATTAGACTTTGCACATTATGGTGTCTAAAATAAAACTCCTCTCACATGGAAGCTGTACAGCCTGAGGAGGAAAACCACACGGTGGGATTACTGTAAAATGTTGCTGCTTTGTACAGAGGGATGAAGAAAAGGTAGAAATCCCCATTCGGATCACGTCCTCTTGTGCAGCTCTGACTGTCTGTCCATCTCTTGTACCTGATTAAACACACAACCAGAAGAGCCCCTCTGTGTCAAGAAAAGAGAGACAGAGCAGCTTTGAAACCATTGTAATGTGCAAGTATCTCATAGTCATACACATGTAGGATTTTTGCAGTAATAGAGCTTTTAATATTTGAGATTTCCAAATTGAATTCTAAAAGACTGTCAAGATGAACTCAGCCATCGTTCCCGTTGGTAGCACCATCCAGCCCATTTTGGGGGATCCCACAGCTTCCCTGGGCCACAAGGGATTTAAATTGGTTTTGGTATCTTCTCCTCATGAAGCACGCCCAGGAAACGACATCACCCGCTTGAGAGTCAGAGTCAAACTACTCCTCAGCCCAACTCCTCTAATAACGGTTGTTAACGACACGATGAGGAGCGTTGTTGTGATGGAATGTTGGAAACAATGAGAGCTTCTTAAAGAGACAGAGGCCCAATTTCAGAATGAAGGTATCTTATTGCAGTGATGCTTATTTACTGTAGATATAGAGTAAAATAGAAATACACTGCAGACCGTTCAAAGTCTTATTTCTAAAACATTTTCATTTTTTGTTACAACTATGGAGAAATTTGTAAATGTCTGTGACATAAGATACCAATAGAAAGCCTGTGGTTGTAACATTAATAAAACAATAATGATTAAATATTAACTGTTTAAATACTTTTCCAAAGTAATTGAGGTTTAAGTAAAAAGTCCAATGTTAGTAATAAATGCCTAAGTTACAAATTAATAAATCAAAAGCTTTTAATTTGGTCTATGTAAGTGAAAATCAGAGCCTAGTGAAGACAGTCTTTGTGTTTCACTGCCAGATATTCTTTGCCTTTTCTCGCCTCCTTCTGATTTCTGTCTTTCCTGAAGCAGGGGTCAAGTTTGGGTTTCTGCTGAATTCGTTTGAGACTGATAGTGAGAATAAAAAAAAAGAGCTCGAATCATTTCAAAGCCTCATCGGTACGACCTTGAACTGATGCACCAATTAAAGAGGAGCACTGAGTTTAAAATGCTTGAGCTAACGAAAAGCTAACAATTCAGCCTTCCATTTAAATGAGTTTGCTTCCCTCTTGACTCTGTGCCAAGTACTACAGGTATTGTATATAACCATAGAAACAGCCAGTTTCATGAGCTTTTTCTCTGTTCCTGTGTGTGACCCCAGGATGACTTCCTCTACAGCGTCTCCATAGTGAGCGGCCTCAGTTGTGCTGTGCTGGCCGTGGCCAAGTTCATGCTGGGAAAAAAGCTGACCAGTCGGGCACTTATTACTGACGGTGGGAAGTCTGCACACTCACTTAATTTAATAAATAACTTGTCTGATAAATGGCGTAGGTGGGACTTAATGCTAGAGAACACATGAAAAACCAAAACATAAATGATAAAAGAATAAAATGTGCATCTTGTGAAAGAGAGAGACATGCAGAGCTGAAGAAAAGTGCAACACAAACGAATGTTACTCTCCATTGTCCCCAGGTCTCACTCTCTAACTTGCAGGGCATCAATCCAATAAGCCTGAGGTTGCTGTTCTTTGAGCATGGATTTATTTCCCACAAGACTATACACTTACTGCAGGCAAGACAATAACCCACTGAGCTAGCTTCCACACTAGGGCACGTGTAATTATATTTAAAAAAGAAAAAAAGGTACAAATAATGTTGCTGTATCATAGATATGATTTTTGTGTTTAAAAAAAATGATGGGTTTTCTTGAAATACAGATAAAATTCACCATTTATATTCTTAAATGTTGGAATGTTAGTTATTTCACACATACTTATGAAGATGAAGGGCTATTTATTACATACAATTATTAATAATTATCCCATTTGGTTATTCTAAACAAAATCACTCAGGTAAGACTTTAGTAAGAAGAATGATGCGAATAAGAGGTTTAAAATTCGTATGACATTAAATTCTTAGATGGTTCTCTTTCAGGAATATTCAAAGACATTTTAGAGAAACAAGTTTATAAACCGAGCCAACCTTTACATGCTAATCTCGTATTTTTTAGGGTTTAACTCGATGGTTGGAGCAATCATGGGATTCTCAATTCTCATCAGTGCTGAAGTCTTCAAGCAGCATCCCGATGTCTGGTTTCTGGATGGCTCCATTGGGGTTTTAATCGGACTAATCATCCTGGCCTACGGAGTCAAGTAAGAGTTTTGTGTTTGACAGACGTTTATTTCTCAGTTTTACGGTTTTGAAATCTCTTTCATTTCCTCCAACATCTGCTCATTTTCTGTTTGCACAGGCTCCTGAAAGACATGGTGCCACGGGTCAGGCAGACGAGGAACTACGAACGCTTCGAATGAAAGAGCCCGAGGCTAATCAGATTAGCAGTTTTAGACACACACACACACACACACCCACCCACACACACCTGGGTGCCTCCTGCCCTCTCCTCTCTCATCTTTCATACACTCATCCACATACTGCTTGTACATTCACTATTACGGCATACATCATGCTCTGTTACATGCATATATGTGAATATACACTTTTGCTGTACATACTGTACATAGTGCACTCCGACATTCAATTACTCAAGTCTCAGAGACCTTGAGAGATAATGACATTATTGAAGATCTTTTCAGCTCAGAGGTTGTTTTTTTTTCCTCTCCTAAATGCTCCTAAATGCATCAAGTTAAAAATGACATCCTGGATGAGGAAGAGGTGAGATCACAAACTCAAAAGCTAAAGAAGTGCTTTGGGTTTGTTCAGGAAGGCAGAGACGGATGTCAATGCAGATTTTTATGTTGATAGTGTCTTTAAATAAGGTCTTGTGGAAAAAAGAGGGTTTATCCATGTAATTTACTAAAGAAGACATTCAATGGGCTTTTTAGAATGAAGCCTTTCCTTCATTGTCAAACTCTTGCTCTAAGCAGCCCACTAATTTACAAACTTTATCATTTCAAGTGACTATTAAGCAGAAGTGTGTCTTTAAATGTTAAACAGAGGAAATCTTCTGAGATTAGCCTCTTAAATTATCTCTAAGACATGAAAACAAGAGGAGAAAACGGTTAATGCTATATCTTCCTGATACATTACCAACTTTCAGTTAGGTGACTGAGTTAAGATGAAAGGACTCATTAAGCACAAACATTTGCCATAAAATGGCAATGGAGACAAAGTTCAGTGCACAAATCTGGAACTGTTTTGATGTTTTTGTTTTCTTTCTGTAATAAGTTCAAGCACAAATTAATGAACCAGCTATGATAACGTACATTTGTTGACTGCTGCTGACAGCTGATCATTGAGCCAACTTGGGCCAAACAAAGCCTTGAACGTTTTTTTTTCATATATTGTCATGTTGAAATTAAGCATACTTTAAAGAGATTTTAAGTTAAACAAAACAGTGTGTAATTGTGAAGTGTTCAGAGAATATCACTTTTTTTTATCAGTACAAATGTGAAAAGTGTCATGCATTTGTTATCAGCACCCCCGAGTCAACAGAAGCACCATTCGCTGCATTTAAAGCAGACTAGTACCAGTATTGTGTCTTTGACTTTACAGAAATCCCTCATGCTGAGTATGCATGTGGCGACATTTGAGAGGAAAAACTCCCCTCTAACAGGAAGAAACCTCCAGCATAGCCTGACTCAGTACGAGCTGCAATTTGCCACGAGCGACTCAGATTTTGAGAAGACAGAGCAGATTCACAAAAAAGAAACAGAAGAATTGATGTATTACTTTCTATGTTAATAAAATATAAGGCAATAGCAGCAGAGGAACATGTTTCCTCCCTCCAGGAAGGGACCACAGCCAAACAGAAAGCCAGACCAGATGTAGCTTCTATGGAGGAAAAGAAAACTGAGAAAACATTAAGTTCGCAGTTGGAATGACAGCAAATATTGCAAATTGAAGCGAAGTAGAAGAAGAAAGTAGCAGAGTGACGAAAAGTGCTAAGCCTATAACAGCATAACTACAGAAATAGCTCAAAATAACCCAACTCCTTAAAATGAAGCTTTAGAGAGACAAAGCCAAAAATAAAATAGAAATATAAAAACAGAACTAATAAACTGTAAATTAAGGGGAAACTTACAGCATAAGAAAGTACTGTGCAGTTATTGAAAACAACGTAGTCTGATCAAAAGAAATGTGCAACTGAGTGGGAAAACATGAAAAAATGACCAAAAATGTGCATAAGAAAATCAACAGAATACTTACAAGAAGTAAACAGTAGAGGGCGCTGTTAAGAGAATAAAAAGTGAAAACTTCTGGCTCGTTATATCCTCTTATCCTCCCGGATTCAGTGATTCCATGCGTGGAAACAAAAGCCACACAGAGATGACAGTCAACGCTCCACGTCATACATTTTCAGAGTTTATTCTAACATTTAAAAGTATAAAATCACATTGACAACACAGACACTTCAAACACACTAAAGTTCAAAAAGATCTTAGCAAACAATCTGCTGTGACTACAGGTAAAATAAAGGTCAATAGGGCAGAATAAGTTATTAATCTGAAAACTATAATTAGGCTATTTCAATCAAGACATGTTAAGTTTTAAAACTAAACTTCTAAATTTATTTTCTTAACAGCGCCAAATATAAATGCAGTAAAAATGTATTCTGCTTTTGATGGAAAAGTTTGTAAATGATGCAGCTTACATGCTTGTCTTTTAATGCATTTTCAATAAAAAATACATTGAAATCTTTAAGACATGACAAAATGTGGGAAAAAAAAATCAAGACATAGTACTTTGCAACCACTGTTTAAAAACAAAATATATTTTCTTAATTTATTTTACCTACTAAAATTAAATACTGCATTGGATCCTATTTAATAGCAGTGCGGTGTTCTTGTATTTTCATTATTTTTTTCTGCAGCAAAAATCCATTAAATCATTTTTCTACTCGAAATTGTGAAAGAGAAGGTGCAGTCTCACCTGGCAATAATGAGGTTTAAATAAGTGTTGACTTTCATACCATTCTCGTTGTTCGTATATGTTACGGTGTTAGAATGCTGCACTGAACCCGGGGAGGGTGTTTTTTATTATTACTTGAAATCCAGTTATTTTAGTCAGTTGCCTATTTTTTACTCACTGTAACAGCAAAGAAGAAACTTGAGAAACATTAGTGCAATGACGAAGATCAAGCAGCTTGTAGAAAACCAATTTAGTGGCTCAGTGTTCTCTGTAAGTCTGATTTTACACTCATCAAGCCTTCCTTCATCATCTCCTCCCGATACAATTATGTTTATCATTACATGCAATGAACAGAATGTAACAGCAAAGCACATGCTCTGTAAATATGTTTATTACACTGTTCGGAAGTATAAAGCATATCTTATAAAAGTACAAACTGGTTATAGTTGCATATTGTTAAACATGTTTCCTCTGTAGTGTGAATATACTGTAAATGTCTTACATTTTACTGTAGATTATTGGTGAAATGAAACGACAAGTCTTACTGTAAGTTGCTGCTGTGGGTGAACATTCCTGAAAAGGTCTAGGCATGCTCTGGCTGCTCGGTCAAAGCCTCAACTCTTCTGCAGCTGCTAAAACAAATATTCCTTACTCTCCTAAATCTGAGTGAAAACACTGTTTGACCCCAGGCAGTGAGGATTCATCATGTCTGAGCAACAATCACACTTTAATCGCACATGAATCCATTTTTATTGAAGCATAAATAAATATTTAGGTGTGTTTATATGCTCAAATTCATGAAGAGCTTGCTTAGTGCTAAAGTATATTTCCAGGTCTCGGTTCTTCATTTTACAATGAATAAATAACGACTGACTGCCCTCTTATGGTTGGTAGAAGAATTACACTGGTCTTATTCAAAACTCCAAATCCCAAGGTAGAACTCTATATTTATATCCCCAGTTGAACAGAGTTATAAAAGCTTTGTGGAGTCATGAACAGGCCTGAATCCATTCAGCTCTGAGTTGATGTGTTTAGCAAAGTGTAACATTTCTGTTATCTTTAGTTCCACTGTGTGAAGAACATGGATAAGCTGCAAACTGAAGGTGTGAATCGGTTCACATCAATTCAACTCATCAACAGCACACTGATTTGTAATGTCCTCCACTCCCCTCTTAACTGCACAGAAGACAATCTCTACAGTAGTCACTGTAGAGATTGTAAGTCAAGCACAGTTTTTAGATGTTGAAGTAACCCCATACTGCACAAACATTCACTGTAAACCAGCTTGCTCCCCTTTACACCAGATTAAGACTGCGACATGATTTCTAGACCCTCCAATGCTAATCGCAAATCAGTGTATCTCAAATCTCAGCAGTACTATTCACATAACACAGTACTACTCCCACATTTGTCTCTGTAAAGAGGTTTTCTACACCTCTACCAAGCTTTGCTTTGAAGGAGAAAGCACCATAAAGAGTATGAAAACAGATGTGTTGGGTTTTTGTACAGTGTTGAGCAGCACAGAGCTTGCCATTTTGGGCAATAATTATAAATTTATGCAGCGCTTTAAGGAGTTGTGCTGCCTTTGTTGTAAAATTAACGCTGCCAACCAGGCATGAGTCTTGTTCATGCTGAAACAGAGTGAAATCTCTTGCTAAATGGCATCAGGAAGGGGGAATGCATTAACCTCAATGTTCCCTATGACCTCTCCAAGGCCATGCAAAGACTACTTTTTAATGTCATGGTGCGGTTTTACTCTAGTGTAAAGGGAGCTGAATAATAATGCTTCTACTCCAACTTTTTGCGCATTTCACAAGGTATTGTTGTGAAAACAAAAATAACATTTTAAAATTTTAGGATGTTGGCACCAAAATCCCTTCTACCTCTCTTCTTTGTACCTTGTGTTGTTTTCATTCCACTTCATGTTGGAGCATCCATGCTTCTTATCGGTTTCCATGTTAAAGTTAAACAGCTCGTCAATTGATACATGTTGTAGTCAGTTAATCCCTCGTATCTCCTTATGAACATTTGAAACAACATCAGACTTTCTTTAGCCTACAAACATATCTGAATCATCAACATGTGTCAGTTTATGTGAAATGACTTGTGTCCGTTTCATGTGGACATGCTGTCAATGCAGAAATGGACCAGTCATTCCACCAAATTATATGATGTTTTTGAAAGCAATACAAACCAGCTCTCTGTTGCCATAGGCTTTGCATGGGCTTTTAAAAACCCAACAGTGTCTGCGGCTACAAATGCTTTACATCCACACACACACACACCCACGCACACACACACACACACAGTTGTATAAATGAATTTACAAAGAAACTATGTAACGGATCGTTTGTTTGTACAATGACGGCGTTGATGGTATTACAGATGATGTGAACATTATTTATGTAAAAGAACATTAAGGAAATATGTATGTCAATGAAGAGAGTTTTATTGATTGAGTAAATAAAGTTTTTTTCTGGTTGATCATCAAAGTGCTGAGAAGTATTGACTTTTTGGCTGAAGAATGCATAACGAACACTAATTGTATAGATGTTGGGATCATACATAACAATGGGGGATTTGTTGACAATGAGAAAAAGCGTCTAATCCCTTTTAGGAACACCGTCATCCCTATTAGCTCCAAATCACAACATCTTTTTCCCTAAATGTGCTAATAAGATGTCATTTTACTCTATGGGACACTTGTGTCAATTTGCATAATCAGTTGCTGTGTCTAAAACTATAATAACAAAAACTAAAGGGGATTAAAAAATGTGTGCCTGTTAATAAAGGAATATCAAATTATTGGAATTATTTAAGGTGTGCAGCTATGATCAAAAGTTAAAATGGGTGTGGTTGTCAATAAAAATAAAGTAATTGCAATAAACCTATGCAAAATCTCAGCTTGCTGGTAGGAAATGTTTTGAAGTGTTTCTCTT
The DNA here is from genome assembly GCF_000485575.1 of Poecilia formosa. NCBI lineage: Eukaryota > Metazoa > Chordata > Actinopteri > Cyprinodontiformes > Poeciliidae > Poecilia > Poecilia formosa. The sequence goes on along the minus strand of NW_006800239.1, from coordinate 823,175 downwards.
ATTGACATTTTATAAACATTTTAAACCACATTCAGTCCAAAGTTTGTGGATTATCACATTCAGATTATTAAGCTATTCATTTGTATTTCTGTGTATTGTGTTTATTAAACCAAAGCCAGGAGATTTTTGAAATATTAACTTGGCCTTTTTGGGTACCCAAAACCTTTGACTCCATGTTTGAATATGAATAAATCCTCAAATTGTGTTACAAAATACACTAATTCTGTTTAATAACTTGGAAATTTCTCAATTTTTAGTGTCTTTACTGATATAAAAACCTTGTTTCACTAAATAAAATTTGTGATAAAAATAAATTAAAAGAACAATAAAAGAAGCTCACCAAGCCAGTGATGTAATTCAGTAAACTTACTTTTTTAAAATCACATTTTGTGGCACAAGTATGAAGGGAGCATGAGTTACAGACACAAATGTGACCACTTGCATTTCACACTGTTTCATAAAGAGGCTGATAAAGATTCCTGCAATATTTACTCCACCAGTAAGCTTTCTCACCATCTAAGGTAATATTTCACACTTTTGCATCATCATTTCAAGTATGAAGTCACTCTGCTCTGTCCTGACAACATGAACTAAGTGAGCCATGGGAATGTTAAAGAGGAACTTCCAAAAATATTATCTAGGCATTAGAAACCGTTGCCTAAATTGGTTTAATTGGAATAGAGCTTCAAAAATTTGGCAAATTAACTTGATTTAAAAGGTTTAACACTGGAAGAACAGAACTATGTACAATGTGTTCATTTTCCAGACGTGCATTTGTAGAACAAAAAACTAAATCCTCAGCATTACAGGAATTTTAGATACAGTTACTGTTAATTGGAATTTGAAGATGATTTTAAGCAAAAGTAAAAGAAGCAAAGTCAGTTTGTAAATTAAATGCAAATGTGTTGCAATCTGAAAAAAACATGCAACCATTAGCAGACGTGCTAGCAAATTTAAGAGCTAGAAACTTCATATGTAAATGAAGATGGACTTTTTCCAAATGATCCATTAAAGACACAGTGGAGTTACACATAATATATGATAACATGACAGGCTTGTTTCAAGTCATTTTCATTTCCCACCATTGGGAATATCATAAATTCCTAAAGGAATCAGGTTGTCAACTCTTGATGTTAGAGCTTCAAACTACAAAATTTTAAATAAATTAAACTTGGAGACTCCAGGAGGAAACACTGAGCTGATACTGGATGCTGGGGTGACATTCAGTGGCATTTTGTTCATTGTTCAGCAGTTATAAACATGCCTTACATAAGGCTACTTGGTCCTTGATGTAGTCTCTGCAGGGACAGATGCGATTTAGTGAGTGCTCGGATCTGACACAGCTGTAGAGCAGAGAATCCGACTGGAAGAGGCAATGTTCCCTGGTGCTGTCGTAGGCTGGGAACACAAGGTGGCCGTCTGAAAACTCAGACGTCTGACAAGCTATATTGTGGCTGCAAGCAAAGACAAAAAGTACATTAAATAATGAGCAGCTCTTTGGAACACACATTTGGTTTCAAAAACGAGTAAATTTGATTATGAAATTGTAATGGACTTTGCTTGTACCATTATTCAGAGTTGTAGAATCACTGAAGCATTTATGCAAAATTAATTATCTAATTGATTCCGATTAGTAGCTATGAATTTCAGATTGTTATGATTTATTCTTAAATTGTTCTCACAATCTAAACATTTGCATATCCGATAAAAATTATAGCTAAGTTGGTGGTAATTAGGGGGCATTTTTATAAACTTTAGATTTAGAGGCCAAAACAAAGGTTTATTTAAATAGCTCCATTTAAATACCTTAAATTGCTTTACAGAAAATTTGAAAGTTCAGTAAAAGGGAGAACACATTCAATTTAGACATTACATACAAGCAATAATATATAAAGTAAGAAGAAATAAATAAAAGGAATATAAAGTAACCTTTGGCTTTTATTGTAAAACTGCTGTAAACATTATTGTTCAGTCCTGATTTTAAGGCACCAACTGTATCCATATTTCTGGATTTCAGGACTAAATTTTTTTTGTAGTTGCTGTTAGTGGGAATAGAATATGGAAATTCTCTCCTGAAATGAATCTGACTGCAGCCTATAGCCAACTACGCTGCAAACTTGGAGAATAAAGCAATTTTAAAACAACTTTGAAAGAAATATGTCAGTGTCTTTAATGTACAGCTAAAACTTCAATTTGATACATAGTTTCTAATGCTTTTTAAGAATCCTTTATTTTGTTTTATGTTGATGTTTGTCTCACTAGAAGTGGCATATTCATGTTTAACACATACTCACCTGGCGAGATTGTTGGCATTGTTGAGGTATGGAAAGAATGCTGGTTCACAGATAAGCCCCGCCCTCCGACAGGCCTGTTTACACGAAGTTCCTGCCTCCGCTTTCACTACCTGGAGCGCGCTCAGAGGAGGCCAGCTCATAGCAGGTGAGCATAAATCCTGCAAACAGATAGGTTAGAAATCAGCTACCATAACAATGCGGATGATTCACGGCTCTACATTACGATGTCACCATGTGACTCTGAACCCATCCAAGCACTGAATAGATGCTTAGAACAGGCAAACGTGTGGATGTGCCAAAACTTTCTCCAGCTAAACAAAAACAAAGCTGAAGTTATTATCTTTGGACCTAAAGAGGAATTATCTAGAGGTCAGTTATTACAACTAGAAACTACAGATCAGGACCGAAACCTGGGAGTAGTGATGGACTCGGATCTGAACCTTCAGAGCCACATAAACAGTCACAAAGTCGGCCTTCTATCACCTGAAGAATAGTTCCAGGGTTATGTCTCTGTAATATCTGTAGAAATTCATCCATGTGTTTATCTTTAGTCGCATTGATTGCTGCAAACTGTCTTCACAGGTCTGCCTTAAAAAAATAAAAAATAAAAAACAGTCCGACAGCTGCAGCTGATCCAAAATGCTGCTGCTGGCTTTTTGACTAAAACCAGGAAGATAGAGTAAAAGTCCCCAAACTGGTCCCCGACTTTAAAGTACTGTTGTTTAGAAATCCCTGAATGGCTTAACATCACAATACATTGAAAATCTGCTGTTATTAAATCACCTTTGCAGACCTCTCTGGTCTTCTGGTTCTAGTTCTGCTCTGCACCCCCAGAACCAGAGTCAAATGAGGAGAAGCAGCATTCAGCTTCTATGCACCACAAATCTGGAACTTCCATAAAACTACAAAACAGCTGAAAAACTGAGTGCCTTCAAATCTAGACTAAAAACCCACCTGTTTTGAGTTGTTTTTGAAACATAACCAATGAAACATTAATCAACAATCTGATGTGTAACTATGGTACTTGAAAAGATTTTATGTTTCAGTTGTTGACTGTGTATTCTGTGACTTTGTTTTTTTTGTGTGTGTTTTTATGATGTAAAGCACTTTGAAATAGCTTGTTGTTGAAATGTGCCATACAAACAAACTTGAAACAAAGGGTGAAAAATCTGATTTAATTAAAAATATATAGGCTTTATATAGATATCAAACCTGTTTCTCAATCAGGACATTAACCCTCTGGAGCATTCCTTCACATGTAAACTCATAGGGAAGGTAGGGTTGTATCTGGAAGACACATGTAAACAGAAAATACTTTTAGTAAATGTTTTCAGTGAATTCCCCAGTGGTAAGATTTCCATTAAACTTACAGTGCGATTGAGTATAGCAGTGATAGCTCTCTCCACATCTGTTTGGTTATCCATATCTACCATCCACACATAGGGCTCCCCTATTTCTTCAGCATATGGGTGCTGGGATGTGACCTTCACAATTCAGCAAACAGGAAATGAACAAGAACGATTTTCTTTTTTTATTATATTAAATACAAAGTCTTCTGCAAAAACAGTGAAAGATTGTCTCAGTTTATCTCATCAGACTTCATTTGATATTTGTTAATTAGATGTGTGTTTAAAAGGTAAATCTTTAAATAACAGAATAAAGAAATGAAAGCGACCCCTGACCTCTCTGATGGTGGGTTTTCCTTTGAAGAACTCTGTGTTCAGGCTGCTGTGTGGAGGTTTTAATCTGGGGTTCAGGAAAGCACAGCCATTGGCCAAGGCTTCCAGAGGGGCGGGGCCTTCATATGGGAACGACAACCCAACAAAAACCTACACAAGATTGCAAAAGTAAACCAGACATTAAAGATTAATGTGTAATGAAAACATAATGTACTACTAAAGGATGTCCACATGGTGTCAGCAAACACCAGCACAATGAATGCTGACATAAGGAATATGTAAAACGTCGCCTTGATGTAGTTTTTCAAACCAAAAGCCTACAATCTTTTCAGATTACAAATAGTTTTTTAAACTTGTGTTTTGGTGCTACTTATTATGGTCATTCAGAAAAACATGGTGAAAAGTTTGCCAGTCCTTGATGCCAGCTCCACACAAAACAGACACAGCTCAAATATTGTTTTTTTGATAGTTTTTTTTTTCCCGATCCGTTTTCTTGTACACAAACTTTATGATCCCTATTTAGCTCCTTTGTTACCCTGTAAGCAAAGATCCTTCCTGCAGTCAGAATCACCATCCATTACTCTTTCAAGACTCTTTGGTTGATGTGAGATATTACACCTAATTTTCCTTTCAGTACTTTTGATTTGAACTGAATTTATTTTCCAATTGCTAAAATTTTCCATATCAATATATATTTTTTTCTGCCATTTTCATTAATCGAATTCACTTCCAAATTCTACCAGCTGATGCTAACACAGCAAAGCATTTCTGTCACAGCTCAACTGTGCTGGATGGCATTGTTGGGTTTGATGCTTCTCTCCTTTCATCAGGATGGGACCATGAACTGCAGTTCATGTTCTCATAACCTTTTCCATTCAGTCCTTTTTTGTATCATGCAGCTACATAGATGTGGATCAAAAGTTGTTTCTCTTCCAGTGCCAACCAAACCTTTATTAGGAATGTCTCAGAAAATGAATCCTCCTTTCATGGCTTCTGTGGAAACCAAGCGATCTAAATGGTGCTTTTAAAATGTTCAGAGCAACAATGAGCCTCATCAGAATAATAAAGCTATTTGCTAAAGCTTGGACAATTTGTGTGAAAAATGTAAACTGAAGATAATTTTGCAAAAAACACTGCTCAGAAAACAGTAGAAAAAGGTTTAGCTAAACTAGCATTATGCTTGTTTGATAAATCTTTGGTAAGAACTACATGAAAGCAGTAAAACTGAGGAGAAATAAATATGAGCAGGAGGCATCCAATCCCAATGGAAAGATGCACATGATCATGACTACCTCCTATAATCGTCATGACTACCAACAGAAACTTACTTTGCTTTGTCTCAACAAGGTCTGCACTTCAGTTCCTTTGATAATACCATGATTTGTCACGTAGTTTGGTATCAGAGTACCATTGTCGACTGTCCCATGGATGTCCAAGTACTTGTGGATGACGTCCAGATAAGACTTTTTACCCTAACAGCAAAGAAACGATCAGTAGTTTTCCCGGAAGATTTCGAAACAGTGAAAGCACAAACCTGATTGACCAAAAGAAAAGTTTTTAAACCTTTCCACCATTATTATTGAGTCAGATTCTGGGAATACCTTCCAAAATGTGGCACTCTTCCCATAAATGAGCGCCTGGTTTTTTCTCTGGATGGACTTCAGCTTCTCGTTCTCCTCCAGACTCAGCTGATGTTGTACCACGAAGCCGAGGAATGTGTTGTCTGGTGTATGAGCTGCTCGGACAATGCAAGAAAACACACATCTTTATAAGAATATACCAGAAATATATATAACAGGAGGATGTAAACCACATGATCTGATATAGACTATAAGGAAAGAAAGAAGACGCATACGAAACATGGTGTAGAACTGCATGGGGGTCAGACTGAGGCCACCAAACGGACTTTTGAGGTTGAATTTATTTGCCCAGTCTGCATGATTGAAGTCTGGTTCAGTGCCAAAAGAGTCCAGCACACGGATTATGCACCTGCCAGACACACAGACAGAGAAGTGGCCATAAAAAACAAATCCCATTTTATTGTATGACTGACATCCAGACAGGAAAGCATTTAAATGGAAAAACTTCATTCAAGCAGTGAATAAAAAAAAGAAAGAGAAAAGCTTTTAACACCAAACTGCTAAGTGTTTGCACTACATTTATCTCCACTTAAGTGAACAAAATAACATTTAGTACAAAGACGACATTTAGTTCAACTCCTACCGTCCCTATTTAGGAGATCATATTACTCTATAAAATAAAATAAAAGTCTGTTCTCAAATTACCTATCTACAATGGACATTTTAACAAATTGTCCCCCATTACTCTAATAGTCCATGCAATTCAATAAAGCTTTTGTTGTCATTTTCTATATGTTTTATATAATATTAATGACCAATTATTCTAAATCACTCATTGTACTTTTATATACAAAGAAAAGTAACATTTTCCTTTTCATTGAAGTTATAGAAACAGGATTGTATTTCCCAGTAATCACAAATAGCTCTATTTCCAATTATCAAACGTCACGTAAGAAAAGGGTTTGTTACCAATCCAGTGTAACAAACTGCAGTGCATAGTGGTTGAGTCAGAAAATAAGAAATCAAGTTTATTTGAACAGAATTTATACAAGGACTGGAGGAACTATAAGTATACATTTAGATTTCTAAGCAGATTAAACTGATACGTTAAGTTAGTTTTCAAAAGTGGAAATCATAAATCTTTCATTGTAATGACTACAAGGACTTTTAATTATGTTGTATTGACTTTGTATATAATCAATCAAAGGTGCAAACCTATAGAAGAGCAAAAGTCCTAAGGTTTATTAGAGCCAGTGTCAGAACATTTATGTGGCAGGTTTTACTTTCATTGAGAAATATTTTTCTATGCATTCATTGAAGCAGATAAAGGATGAGTGGAACTTTAAAGTTATCCTCCCCCAATAGTCGTATTTTCATGAAAGGTTAGCTGTGTGCACTCACTGGACAAGGATCATCTGTTTCGCTTGTAAAATGTTAGAAAGCAGGAAGAACATTTACATTGTGCATACTTGATGCGCAGGCTAATCTTTTCCATTTGTAATATTACTGCTCCATTTTATGTTTTCTCAGTTACTCTTTTCTCTTGACTTTTCTCTGTAACTGGCCTTTTCTTCTTTCTTGTCGTTCTTTTGTCTCAGTACCTTTTTGTTACCAGATGTCTCATCATCTCTGGCATCTGCTTTCATGTCTGAGATTCTTACCTCACTCACACTGCTGGCTGTTATTTTCCTCTCAAGGTTAAAAATGTACATATTCTGTCAGTCTTAGAATTTTGCCATCTAACACATCCAATAACCATTTCAAATTAAACTCTTGCACATAAAAACAATATATTTATGTTCCAGCATATTCATTCAGTGACTCACCATTTCTCTTTACCTCATCTGATCAAATCTTTTTTTTATCTTTACATAAATCTAGTGAATGCCTTGGACAAAATCACACTAATCGTTTTGAAAGTTTGAAATAATCACTTGAACATTTTGTTTTTGCTCCAGCTTGTTGATTGTGTAATGACAGTTACTTACATTACTGGTAACATACTATTTGCAGTTTCCTCAATTTGGTAGATATAAGCAACTTTTTTCCACAAGAGACTAGCTCCATAGTTGCACTATATCTTGGATAAATTACAAGTAGTGTTGCATATTGGCCTGAGAGGCTTTCCCATCAAATATACCAAGTCTGCATTATGTAGCTTAATGTAATGCTGCGCTACATCTGAGCCCACAGCAGCACTTCTCTGGTCACCATCTGGACTAAACATCAATCTACACCAAGCCCATGGTGTGGTGAAAAAAAAAAATCAGTCTGAATCATGAAGACTGACATATTTAAAGTGGAAAACCACTTAATTTTATAATTAGTTCATAGCATAAGTGTAACTTTACCCTCATATTATTACTGAAAGAGCAACAAAGAAGATGTTTTTGCTGTAATCACTCACTCAGCTGAAGCTCAGCTCTATCTCAGACCTTCACTCTGTTTCATAATAATAATTGTACTTGTAAAGCAACGGACTCCCTTCATAAAACAGGGAAACAGCTCCGCTGGTAAGTTTTGTACAAACAGTAAAGAACATGTTTTTGTCTGAATTATCAAACCAGAGAATTTCAGTACAGAGAAGAAACAAACAATGCTGACATTTTGTTTCTGTAAGCCAGTCCCTCCGCAGAACGAGACGTACTCTGACTTTTTCAGGTAATCAGAAATACCTTATAAATTTAGAAACAAATTGTCAAAGCTAGGTTTGTGACCAGTTGTTCAGACATCATAGGTACCTTGTAAAACCAGATTAACCCCAGATTAGAGCAACGAACAACCCAGAATCAGAAAAAAACAAGTTAGAATACATTTATAAAACCTTTGTGGGTCATGTTTCACTAAAAGTGTGAAACGCCCGTTTATTTATGAAGGGTCAGTATTCTACAAAAAGGCTTGTCCAATAACTGGCTGGTGTCTTTATAAACTTTAAAAAACATTTACTAATAAAATAAATCTTATTTTTTAATTGAACCGTCAAAAGTAGATTGCATTAACAAAACCTTTCTAAACTGACCACTCAAAGCAGTTTACTCAAGAGCCACAATCAATTGCATTTATAAACATCAGTCTGGAGGCAACTTTCATTTAATTGCCTTTCCTTTTGACATTTGACAGGAGGAAGTTGAAATCAAACTTGTAGCCCTCTGACTGAGGGTCAGCTCTACCCATATAAGCAGATACCTTATGCCTACTTCAGAAAGCCAGATTGTGTTTGCTCTATGAAGCATAGAATTATGAAAATGGAAATTGGGGTGAAATTGAATTACATTGAATGTGATCAAAATATCCCATTAATCTTATAGGGTCCAAGGTTTAGGCGTCTCACTGAACGCTGACAAGGCAACTTTCTAATATAATTTGTTTCCTGGTATCTGTAGGCCTTACCTCAGCTGTTTTGATGTTAATGTGTCTTGCTGCACTTTAAGCTCAGTTGCTGTGTTTTGTTCAGTTTTGTGTGTAAAGTGGAGCAGTTTTATGTGGCGAGGCATGAAAAGTAATAAAGTTGGTCATGTTCAGGTATAGCATTCCTCTGAAACTGGTGCTTATTGCATTTTACTGGAACAGATTACAGCAGCTTAGAGTCATAACATAATGTATGTAGTTCTAAAGTGCCATTTGTTTTTGCGCCCAAGTTGTACACAAATTTATTAAACAGGATTTATAGTTTAGTTTTGAATTTGAGTTATTGAGAAATCTGATCTTTGAAAATAAAGTTTGAGAACCGCTCCTCTACACATCCCAGGAAATATAAACTCAGTGTATGCCTCAGAGACGCTATTATGCTATGATTTAGTATTTATACTTTTAAGAGTTATGTTACTAATACATTGGCTTTAATTACTTATTCGGTGAGTTAATTATAGACATTAATCATTACTAATCTTTTACTTCCAATTTGTGTTAACACACTTGTTTTGGTCTAGACCGCAAGTAATTGTAAAACCTCCTGCACTTAAAAAGATGGTCACGATTGCCGATTAATTAATCAAGTATGTTTGTTTGTTTGTTTGGGCTGGGCCTCACTGGAGTTGCTAAGTAACGGGCTGGGCCTGACTGGGGTTGCTAGGTGAGAGGCAGTTCCTGCTGATTTGTGACATTGCATTAAAAGGTTTCTGAAACGACTCATTTTCTAGACTCCAAAAAACTTTAACTTGCTGCCAAAAACTGACTGGGTGCTTTTTTTTTTAGACGCTCTGGTTGTTTTTAGAAACAGTTGAGACACAAATGGAAGTTCAAAAATGTGCAAAAATGTGAATTTTGCACAATACGCCCCTTTAAATCCAATGGAAGAAGCAAGAGAGTGCTTAGTTTTTCTAAGTGTTTGTACATGTAATAAATGTGTAAACATATTTCAATGCCCATGAAGTTACTCACTTGTATTTGATCCATGACGTCTTAAGTACTTTCTGGATTTGTCTAAGACCAATTATATCTGTATAAATCAAATTTGGTTCCACTAGTGAATGTCGAGAGGGACATCCGCCAGTCTGAGTCCCGAAAAACCTAAAGAGAAACAGAGACACAAAGAAGCAAGGGGGAAAATATGGTAATATAGCATCAGGCTTTGGCATTACTGAAAAGGACACGATTTGCATTTGATGTCATGCAACACAACTGGGTTTTAACTGCCACATTTATCTGCTTTTGCTTCTTTCCTGTGACCGAAGCACAAAAGGCCTGCAGATGAATACTCACTTGTTGAGGCTGGGAAGGGAGGCCGACAGGTGAAGGTGGTGACCCAAAACATGAAGTGAGGAAATAAGGTCACTCCACTGAACCAGCTCCCCGAGGGGGCCGCCGCTGAAAGCATTCTCAGCTATTTTGAGACCCGCTTCTTTCGTAAGCACACCAGGATGCACAAGTACCTGAGGGAGTTGGGGGAGGAAACAGATTAATGGATAAGAGACGACTCTGAATGCTTTCTTAACTGTCAATATCTCCCTGGCGTCTGTTTCGACTTTTCAGTCAGAATCAAAAAGCTTCCCAGACGTTTAAGGATAAAGCGATGACTCAGTTCAGACAGTCACAACATCTGTCCTTCCACTTTCATTCTACTGTGTGAGGTTTGCTGGAAGAAACTCCGAAGTCTGAAAATATAGAAGCTTATTTCCTGTCTTTGGCATTAGTGGAATAAAACGCTTCTCTAAATGAAGGATGAAAGCATCTTTAGAAAACAACCGGAAAATGTTAAATTAACAATAAAACACTTTTAAGTACACAAATGCAGAACTCACAATGGCACAAACAATAAAAATAATAAATTGAGTGAAAAGGAAATTTAATTTCATTATGAAAGACAGCTGGTAAGAAATGGATGAAAGGTGAAGTCTCTAGATTGGTGTCATTTCATTACAGAAAAACCCTGTAATGAAATATTACAGTGCTGGTTTAGGAAGATAACAATGTACAACCTCAGAGGAAACAATATGGAAGCTGATTATACACAACCGAGAGATTTATTGAAACACAAAATCAAAGAAAAACTATTTAATGTAACAGGAAATAACAATGGCTTTTTATCAAACTTGAGAAGAAAACTTAATCTTAATGATAAAACCATCTGAAGTCCATAGTGAGAAAACACAGGAAACTCAACCAAACCTCAACCAAAGATCAGAGCTTATAGTTAAGCCTGAATATACTTTTTAAAAAATCAACATTTTTCATTTTGTTACTATTAGAAAAAAAAATGCAAGTCACTTATTGGAACGTTACATTACAATTTAATTTGATTCTGTTTGTATTTACAGTTGAAATGCTGCACATTTAAACATGTTTTGCTTTATTGAAAACTATATTCAATAATTTGATTATCATTACTTCATGTAACTGATCCACTGCAGTTAAAAGCGAAATAGTAAAGACTAAAAGTCTGTGACATTTACAATCCACAGAGCCACTTTTACCACCACAAGTCAAATGCCAGATGATTAAAACTTGGACAGAACTGGGGCTTCCAACAATAAATTGATCCAACAATTATAACCGCTGGATAAATACGCTTGACATTAAGGTCAGAAAAAAAGGTTAGATAATGTTTTATGAATACAGATACAGATATTTAAGAGTTATAAACTTCCGATAAGTTTTTACCTGTTTGGCTTTCCGGTCTCCCAGGTTGTATTTGGTTGAGAGAGAACGTCCTGCCTCCAACCAAATCTCCTCCATACTTTTAATTCTCTGTTGGATCCACCTAAATTCAGTCTTGTTGTGCAAAAACTGGTGCAGCCCCTCAAAATGTCCTCGTACCGCTGCATCCTCTAAAACATCCTCTTCGATGACTGGAGGCACAACTCGGCCTGGAAGAACAGGACACCAGGACTCTGCCTTAACATGACACAAAACGAAACACGGTATTACTTTTAACCGCTCCTGCCTGAAAAGATAAATGTATTTGATGCAAACAAGGTTGTTTTTTTTTCCCCATATCAGGACTTGCAGGGATATAAATTCAACAATGATAAAATCTAATCTTGTCAAAACTGATTCGTGTTAGTGCATGTTTAAAAGCACGTAGGTACCTCGCTGAGATAGATGAGGAAGGAGCACAGCGACCCATTCACACCATAACTGCTGTAGCAAGGATCCGTCTGCCACATGTCCTTCATCCACTGTCACCAGAAAAATCCACAAAGTACAACAAAAACATCACCTCATGGTTAGTGAGCTCTAAAGTACTAAAACACTGAGAAAATTTCCGTCAGTTTTGCTGTAAACTGAAATTATTTGACATCGACTACAAAAAGAAGCATCTTTACAGAATAGTCCTAAAGTTGAAGTGCTCATCTATATTGTAGTTTAATGTCAAAGTTTAATGTGTAAGTGAACTAAAAGGAATGATAAATAAATAGGATTAACCATATTCTGACACTTTTAGCTTCATGCTTCACAATCATTATGTAAACATTTAATTACAGGCCTTTATTACCTTGATTTTCCCCTTACACTCTGGAAATCCATCCAATGGTGGCAGCGGGCAATTTTTATCTTCTAGGATTTCATCCTCTAAGGAAAACAATCAGCAGAGCCTTTATTAATAAATATTTTCTGATTTTACATCTACTTTGTTAGAAATTGGTGGAGAAAATAAAATATATTTACCCATCTATGTATTCATAAATTATTTTGTCTACGGTAATTAAATAAATTAGAATATTATCAGCAGTTGTCCCTCTTGTTGTCTGTTTATTTGTATGTCCGGCCATTTGTGAATGAGCATCATCTGCATTGCAGTGCTTTACTGAACTCATTATTTTGCCGGTTTTCTTTGTAAATCCCAGCCTGATGCTCAAATCAAAATTTTGTTAATCCAATTTTCTGCACGGTTGTAGAAATCTGAAAAATATTTCTTTACTAACCCTGAAAGCAAGTCTCCATTGTACGTTTTTCTTACTTGAAATTTAAATTAATAGCCATCATCCTCATGTCTAAACTTTTCACCTGCTTAGATTTCTTAAAATGCATTCATTTCCTGCTTAGCTGTGTTGAATCAAATCTTAAAAATGTTTAGCTTTAAAGTGAAATCTTACCAGATTCCACTTTCTCCTTTTTCTCTTCCTTCTGCAGCTGCAGCTTTAGAAGCTCCTCCAAGCGAGTCACTTCTTGCCGCAGTTGGACTTTATCAGCACGCAGCTCCTTTATCATCTCATCCTTCATCTGACCTTTCACTTTCTCTGCCTCCATTTTCTCCTGAAGAGCTTTTATGTCCTCCTTGTAGCCTTTAAAACGTGGCGATGCTGAGACTGGAGGAGAGAGGGTCATCTTTCTGCTTTAAACGTGTTGAAAAGGCGTTGACATTTCTAAATAGCTCTTCAAGCAAAAGTCACACAGTGTTAAGGTAGGAAATGTTTCCTTGGCTATGTGAAGAGAGATCATTTTAATGATTCAGTCAAAATTGAACCAAGAGAGTTTGCATTTAGACAGTTAAAACAGTCTGTCTACTTGTGTAGCATATTTAAATTATTTAAAGGGGCAGTAATATTTTATTTATTTTTTATTTCATTTTATAGCTCAATCAACTACCTTCACTTGTTATAAAAGGGCCATATATATCAAACATGACTGAAAGTAGTCATCGTATTATTTGGTATGAGAAATGCTTTGCCATTCAGACCCATTTTAACTTGAAAATAAAATATTAATTCAGTAGCTGAATAAAGAAGTAAAATCCTTCTGAAACTGACCAGGCAGTGAAAAAGGCTCAATTGGAAATGGACACAAAAAGCTAAAGCTCAAAGTCATTAGCGGCAGGGCGTGGGTCTGTTCAGTGCAACATTTTATGATCTGGTTTATCCAGGAGAATATTTCCACTGCCAGTGGGACTCTCACTGGCCAGGCAACAGAAGCCTTCAGAAAAATCCAATTATTTTTCCAAGCAAAACATTTTCAGAAAGTTTTTCTGCTTAGACACAAAACATGAAGGAATGAGGGATGACTCAGAGCATTTTGAACAGCTCTAAGAGAATCACACTGATGACTTACTCTCCTTAAAACACGGGGTCAACTGAAGCCCAATTAATGGAGTGAAATACTTTTTTAGAAATTAGCTGCTGAACATTGAAATGCACTGGATCAGTATTCTGCCAATAGCAAACCAACGTCAGATGGGTTTGACTTGTTTATGCAGGCGTTCAGACGAAATCCATCACCATTAACACAAAAAGACAGATGGCAAAGCAATAATTGATGTCCACTGGCTGCTTGTCGCATCCAGAGTTTGTGAGCCAGAATATTTATCTCAAATTTTAGGCAACAGTTGTGTAGTATGGAGGGCACCTTATGTTTCACATAACACTTGTTTTTAAAATTATTTTACCATCATTATCCGTTTCGACGGCGTTCAGCAGATCATCCACAAACTGGACAAAAATCTTCATCACATCTAGAATTGAAAAGATTAAAAAGACAGAAAAAAAGATTATAAGGAAAAAGTAAAGTAAAAAACAAAACAAAATTATGTTCAACTGCAAAGTTTACATCCAGTAAATAAATGACCTAAAAGATCTTAAGAATGCAAACAACTGTTCTGAGAAACTAACCAGAATAATATTCTTTACACAAGCAGGGTTACAGTTTGATCAATAAAAATAATCTGTTTTTTTTTTCACCCTTGTTCCTTCTCGTGATTCTGTTGCTTCCAAGGGCCAGTCTGTAGGTGAACAGGACACTCTTAATGCAAATTGATCCACTTCACGATAAGCACTCAAATATGCTTAATTAGTCTCCATTCATATGGCCTCCTCTGGAGAAATGGGATAATGTCAAACTAATGCAAGTAAGTCCTGAGTGCCTGGAAACTGCTCGGGGTTAATGTGTTTCCCTCCTGCTCTCTGCTCAGCAGTTGCCAAGAGAGAGTCTTTTATTTGTTTCGATTATTTTTCTTCCACGAGGAAGAGAATCTGGTGTCGACACCACTGGTTAACACCCTTACTTCTGCTTCTTTTTTTGCAGCCTGACCCTTCTCATTATCTCACTGCTCTTTTCTCACCTTGGGCCTTGCTTGTTTCCAGCCACACTTTCCTGTTCTCCCTCTGTCTGTTGTCAGCAGCCACACCGATGCTCCTCTGGTCAACTTTAGTCTGAAAGACACACAAACAATTGAATTTTAGCTAATAGGAATTCAAAGTAAAAAAAAAAAAACAAACAAAAAAAACACTGAGTTTGAAATCTGCACTGAAATATTTACATGCGTTTTCTTTGAAATAAATTATTTTCTGCTAACATATAACAATTGCACAATGTTGTACATAAGAATATTACATCAGACCAATAAAAAATATTTAATACAGCAATATGGACTTAAGGAAAAGTTTGTTTAATTCCTGCTTAAAGTAACTTGATGGATTGTTTTCAGTTTTTTGCTTGAGGAAAAGAAAATAAATTTAAAAAAAAAACATCAAAAACTATTTTTATTTTTCCAATTTCTCTTCAATAAATTTTGTTTTGAACTGTGGTGGATTTTAAGCCCCCAACAGACAAAGTAAGGAGAAAATGGGAAAAGATACATACCAGAATGAAATAAGGCAGGGTCAGACCCCACAGCAAACAAATGGCCAGCAGCACACACACAGGCTTTTTCAGGATTTGTTTCAGCTTTCTCATGATTAACAGGAGCTGTAGGTTAGATTGGGTGTAAGTTATTAGAAAATACAGCAGATTAAATGTCATGTTTTTTTTTTAGAAATACAATTGTTCTGTTCAGCAGTGGGTTGTAAGACATAAACAGGAGTAAAATGAGAAAAATCTGAAAAACATAGACATTTTATATCAAATGACCTTATAAATGAGATTTATCTATATAAATAAGGGGAAAATTAAAAATAAAAAGTGAATTTCCTTTATATTTTGTGAGAAACATGCCCAAAAAATATTTCAGTGTGAATGCATATTATGGAATGAAAAATGTTTTTTTTATAGCAATAGATTGATTTAAGGACAATTAAATTAAATTAAAGAGACTGTTTTTAACATTTTATTTTCTAAAATATTTGCCATAAATTGTATTGAGGTGGTAATAATTTGGAATCAAAACCTCCTGAAGGGCTTTTTTTTTTTTTTTTTTTTAATTCTGGTGATAGATTCGCGTGGAAACACATGAATGCCTTTTTAGTTTTTTAAAGCTTGCACATCCTTCTTGAAGTTATGTACAGGCCTCTTAAGTTATTGCAGCTCTTTTTAAGCACATCTTATAAGTGTATGACAATATGATCCAAAGTTAATATGACTAATGTAGGAGGACATACATGTTACAGTGGAGCAGAAGAGATCAGACTTTTTCAGATACTTTTACCTGCAAACCAATTTTAAGTCCCATTGTACAACAAGTTTTATCCTTGTATCAGTTTGTATCATTCCTGAATGATTTTCTTATTTACAGTAAATAATCTACCTTTAAAGTTCTGTAAATAAATGCTGAGATATGAATTAATAAATCATGAGGTGGTTAAAAGTTTTTGTCATTTTTGGTCCAATTTATTCATCAAATGACCAAGACTGGATTTGTGAACAAGCCTATCGGTGGATGGCGATGTCCGTTATCTACAATATTGTTAATTTGTTTTTCTTGTTCCTGCTAGTAACAGAAGCAGGCCTTATCTTTTGAGTTTTGGCCCAACAGTAGATTAACCAGAATAACTTTGAAAATTAACCAAATAGTCTCTTAGTTCAAATTTTAAAGAAAAGATAAAGTGATTTTATATCTATGTTACTAACAGTTACAATGTTCAAAAATTCAAAAAGAAAGTAAGCTGAATGTCTCGCTCAAGGCAGATGATTTCTTGGTGCTGTTTTTGATGATTTAACGCAGAGCGTGTCTATCCTGGTCCTCAGGGCTTTGCCTCCTGCGTGTTTTAGGTGTTTCCTTGTAGTCGCACCTGTAATGAATGTGTGACTGATGGCTTACTGAGAGATAATGTAATCATTTAAATCAGCTGTGTGTCAGCTACATTTCTTTCAGCTGCTAAAAAGTCAAAACATTGAAGGTTTGCTGAAATGTACAAATTCACAAATTCCAAAGCTTCGCCTTGTAAATAGTGTATATAACATATTTTAATCTCTTTAAGTAACTTTGACAAAGTAATTTAAAAAAAAAAAAAATGTCACTAACACTTTTTTTGTAAGGACAAATGCAAATGTTTCTCCTGTATTGCTTGCCTATTTTTTCATTTTATTTTTTTCTAAATGGGAGCATGGTTTGAGAAAATGAGGCCAAAGCACAAGATCAACCAGCGGAGAGCTGCAGCTCCCTCAGAAGCCACTTTAAGATGTGTGTTAATCAGGTCCTCTGCAGCTGTGTGCTGTCAGGTTGATGAGCTAATGTTTGGTTGGCGGGTGGAGGAGATAATTAAGTAACACAGCTTGATTAAAATGTTATTGAAATTAGTGACTTAACCAAGCTCTCTATATGATGGATTCTTCTTATTGTTAGCAGAGCTAAATTTGTTTAATAGTTAAATCCCTGATTAAGAAACTGATCCTGTAAATGGTGCAACCAAAACAGCTGTCTGGGTAATTAAACATGAAGAACACTACTTTATATCTATCTTTGCAATGGTTTAATCTGAGCATTTTAATTCATTGACAGTGTGATTCTCGGCTGGACATACATTCACAATGAGAAAACAACTTTAAACACTTACCTTCAGAAATTTAATTGGTCCTTCAAGCTCAACAGAAATGAAGCTTTGTGTCTGTCTTAAAGTTTCTTCATGATCCAGTTTCCCTTAAAATTGCAGAGAAGTGCTCAGGCAGGATTCACAGGTGAAAAGCTTCATTGCTGGTGGCAGACCAAACACGACGCCTTCATGCTTCAGCTTCCCCACAGAACCAGTTTATGTTCACAAAACCAGTTTGTCTTCATAGCAGAAGCCTGGTTTAACAGGCTTCTGCCTGTTAAACCAGGCTCTGAAGGAGCAAAATCTGCTCCTTCAGATTTTGTTTTCAAGTTCACTTTTACTTTTTTACACTTTCTTTCCCTATAAAAGTGTAGTGGGTTGAGAAAATACACCCACTATTTTAGATTTTTTTTTTCTTTTTTTTTCTTGTATATATGTTTTTTCCCCACAAAACCAGTTTAGCTTCACAAAACCAGTTTGTCTTCATAGTGGAAGTCTGGTCTAAAAATAGACTTGCTTCTTCAGACTTTAGTGACTGATTTCTTTGTTTGTTTGTTTGTTTTCAGGCTCACTTTTACAATTTCACACACCTCTATAAGTGTAGTGGGTTGATAAATACTTTAAAAAAATAACACACCCTTATTTTTGAATTAGTCTTAACTTCTGTCTTTTTTTTTATTTTTTTCCTCATATGGATATATATTTTTTATGTACATACAACTTCTTACCAGTAGGGGCACTGTCGTACCACTGTGGGTCTAATAGGGAGAAGGTTTCCTGGCTCTGGGCATGCGCGGCTCAGAATAAATGAACATAACTCTGTTCCTCTGTGATCCACAGATATTGGCAACACACGGTTCTTTTGCCTGTGTGTCACGTGATGCTGGCTCAGATTCCTCTCTGGTGCCGGTAACATAAGCCTAATGCTATAAAGAAACTGTCAAAAATCCTGTGACCTTTCAAAATACATTAATTGAACTACAGAGGATGTGCTACATATATTATGCAACTGTTCAGTTTTTCCAGTGCCAAAAGTTACTGTTTGAAAAATGAACTTATTAGTTTTGAATATATAACTTTTTCAGTGTTGGGCTTCTTAAGGTCACCAAGTTGACACAAAGCCTCACTACAAAAATTAAGCCAAGCAAACATTGATTTCATTTAAACTGGGTGGAAACAGGAATACTTTGAGAAAACATAAGATCAGTAAAACCATGCAAATTTTAGACTGGATAACTGTGAAGTAAATATCATGCTGTTTTGGCCTTCATGAAATTTAGTGACCATAATTTAAAGATAGTTTGTTTCATCATTTGAATGTTTAAGTTTATTTTACTCAATTTATTACATTAAAGCTCCTCCAAGATTTTCCTAAAATATCACCAAACTGCTTCAATTCCTCATAAACAAATGACAAGACTTTGTCTCAAATATCACTTTTGTGATATTTGCCGAGGCTTTTATTGTGTTTAGTCCATGAGGTTCTTCTTCTTTTCTACTATGGTCGATCGCAAATACCTGTAAGGTGCACATCGCCACCTACTGTACATGAGTGTGTAGCAGCACTACCTCACATCCATTAAATTATATTTTTAAATTTTGTATTATGTCCTTCAGATTCAGTTACCCAGTTCAAACAAATGGGTAACACATGTTTGATTCAACGAACTCAAACATGTGGATGTTTGAGTTCGTTGAATCATCCAATGATCATCCAATGTGAGGCAGGTGAAGCGTAATCCTGTAAGTAAGTAAAATTAAGGCCATGAGAAGTAAAATAGATTCTAACAACGATGAAATAAAATCAATTTCGTCCATTTGCTTATTGATAATTTCAACATTTTTATGGTCAAAATTGCTATTTCTTTGCAAGTATTATGTTTAACATATATTTTAGACAAAGTTAATCAAATACAGTGTTTCACGAGTATTCATGAATAAATTTGTTTTGTTTTGTACATGTTTTTAACTTAACATTATTAATGTTGCACATTTTTTTAAATTTTACAACTGCTAACTGCTGCCAACTGCTCATTGGAAACTTTTAGCTTGTCTATTTATTGTATCTTATTTAATGTATAGTTGCAGCAGCTGGTGGGCTGACTTGATTTCCTCTTCTTAGAATAAATAGGTTAATTATGTAATGTAAATATTACATAATTAACCTATTTAATGTGTTTCTCATAGTGATGGAATTCCTGAAATTAAAGGACTTTCAATAATATAATTTAATGTCAAAATAACTTTTTGTCTTGAAAAACAAAACTGGTATTTAAATAAATAAAGATATTAGTTCATTAACTACTTTAGTCTAGAGTTGTATATTCATGCAGACAACATGGTCATGGTGGTGCACTGCAAGGGGAGAAAAAAGTACAAGAACACCCAACTTTCTTTTTATTAATTGTTTTGATCATTAAACTGTTTAATGAGGAGGACCAAAGGTTTTTTGGTACATTCATACAAAAATCCCACTGAATAAAGGTCCAAATAATTAGGAACTTTTACAGAAAGAAAGAAGAAGAACATTCAAACTAAAGTTTTTTTTAATTCAGGTGATGGAGAAAATGGAGAAAGGACTATGACCTTTCTCCATTTTGTACTTTTTGGTTGTTTTCTCATGGCAAAGAAAAAAACAAAAGAAGCTTTCAAATTGTATTGTATTGTATTGTATTGTAATGACAAAGAACAATACCAACGAAAATACAACACAATTTTTTAACCCATATAACATATGAATGTTCTGTTACTTCAGTAAAATGATATGTTTACTGAGGTCGGTTGTGCTGGTAATGCATGGGGATGAAATGGAGATATAAAGATGAACTCATCTATGCATGCAGTGCAGGCCTCTACTAACTGCCTCATCCATTCACTGAGGCAGCTCAGAAATGTTTTATGTATCTTGTCAACAAAGTGACAATGCTTTTCTGAGTGACAGAAAAGCATTTATAAAAGCACAGAGATATTATTTTAGTCCACAGCGCGCTCATTTACCTCAAACATCCAGCTTCAGGAGATACATCCAGGTAGCTTAAGTGGCTGATAATGAAGCAAAAGCAGCATAGAAACGGGCATCAAATGTCATAAGCTAAAGTGTCAAATGCAAAGTGATGTTTATTACCACCTGTTTATCTGAGCACTATCATAGAACAAAGAGTCTACCTTTAACCAGAAAACAAAAGTTCTCTCTTAATGTGTTTTTTTTTTTTTGTTTGTTTGTTTCATCAGAAAGGTTTAAAGATAATAAAATTTTGATTCCTGCACATTGAAGTAGCATGTTATACCATGGGATTTTATACGTATTTCATTATTACTGGGGTTTTTTGTTGCCAACAAAACTTTAAATGGCTGAAAACTGAAGACGCAGCTCTTCTTGGTTTGTTGTCCTGTTAAATTCAAACCTGCTGTGCAGTCAATGATACAGTTAAAGTTATGCAATACGGCTTTCAATGCACTGATTGATCCAAGCAATGTTTGCAGTGGAGGAACCGCAGGAGGTGTTTCCAGAGGCTCATTCTCTCTTTTTTCCCTCCTATTATTGGTCAAAGCCTCTGGTGAAACCGTCACCATTACATCAGAGTTCAATGGAAAATCTTTGTGTTATTTTCCCAGAGGGTCTGATGACTAATTACAAGAACCAAATACGGACGTCATTCATTCTAACAATGGATGGAGATCAATAGGCCAAATACATATTCTGGACACGACCTCAAGTTCTACTAATGGACGAGAATTTTAAACCATCACATCGCCTTTATTTAGGACTTTAAGCCACATTGAGTTTTTACTTACAGCTCACAATCAGGCATTTAAAATAATATCCATGATGATTTGGATTTAACAATTGTTTAAAAAAAATGTTTTTCCATATATAGAGGCAGTAACTGAATGTTATTCTTGATGGTCTTTCTAGTGAGGTTTTAAAGCAGAAGGTTTCATTTTGGCAGGAAACCTAATTATTTTTATTGTTGCTGACTGCTCCTCAATGTGCTTGAGGCAATTTAAGTTAAATATTGATTGATGCATCTTTAAATGACACAAAAGCGTAAAGAGTAAACAAAAAAAAACAAAAAAAAAATTAGCAGGTCTCCCTCTTGGCAGTGCTTCAGGTTTCCAGCATAGGAACAAAGCAAAGTAAGAAAGATTGGGAAGATAAAAAACAATCCTGCTCCCATTCCTTCACTGCAACCCACCCTGAATACTGAGGATAATTAATAGTATTGTTTGGATGTTGAAAAAGGTCCTATTTGCCCTTCTGATACGTCAACTTTGAGCTCAGTCCATGTACACGTTGTCTCTGGTAGTTTAGCTTAGACAGAGACTGTGAATCAGATGTGTTAGTCAAAGAGCAGAAATATTTGGAGTTTTATTCAACCTGGAAACAATCTCCTTTCACAGTTTTAGCTGGGTGGTTAAATCATATTTCTAGTTTGCAAATACTATGCCTCAAAAAAGCTGCAAAAGCAGAGCAAGTTTTAAAGAGAAGAACAACAGAAGCATCTGCATGTTTACATGCAGCATTGACACTGCTTATGGCTGACCCCAATAAGAGTTTTGTTGGTGATAAAACTCTTATTCTGGAGTTCTACAAAAACCTGAACTCAACTTAGAAAACCTGGCTTAATACCTCCAGTAGGAACAAATCTAGTCTTATATTTTTCATTACAAAACAGGCTTAAGAGATTGAAATCGGTAGAAGTGAACAAACTCAGAGGCATAGAAGGTTGACTTGGAAGCTACTATTTAATTTTTTTTTAGTTTTATGAAAAGTGTCTTTCTCTGAAGGTTTGTCTACTGGAAGGGTGTTCTAATTTATCTTTTTAAGTCAAAGAAAGGAGTAAATTGGTTCCCAGGCGTGCTTTTTAAAAATTTCATAAAATACTTCTAAGGAACTACAACTTTTTTATCCTAAAAAACTGAGTTCAAACTCCAACTAGAGCTGGAGTTCCAGTGAAGTAAGGATAAGAAAATATGGATCATATTTATTGTCATCGCATACATACAAATTTGTTGGCAGCAGCACTTCAAACAAAAAAAAGGGTATTA
Source organism: Poecilia formosa (assembly GCF_000485575.1). Lineage (NCBI taxonomy): Eukaryota > Metazoa > Chordata > Actinopteri > Cyprinodontiformes > Poeciliidae > Poecilia > Poecilia formosa. The sequence continues at coordinate 800,454 of NW_006800239.1, read as the reverse complement.
AACACAATTTTCATAAGGTCCACATTTAGAAATTAAAATGCTTTTTTAAAATTTTGTTTTCAGCTGAAAACATGACAGCAAATCATCCACAAAAAAAAAAAGATTTTCCACCAGCAAAAAGTGGAAAATCATCATAATTGAACAAAAGACCTTAAAAAATCAGTCTGTATTCTATAAAACAATTTAATGTGTTTCACTGAGTCAAAATAAATGAACTTTCAAAGAAATATTTTGCTTTATTGAAGATGACTTTAACATAAGATTAAAATAAATAGCAAATCAAAAACATGAACAATGTATTGTAAAAAAAAACAACAAAAAAAACAGGAAAGCATTTAAAGCTTAAATATTTTTACACCCTACAGTTATTACACATTCTGAAGATAGGCTGAGCTTTTTAAAATTTGGACCAACAAGCACAGAGTTGTTAAAATAAAATTTACCACATAAATAAATTGAGAACAATTACACTTTTATGGCTTTTTTTCATCGTGATAGATGAGCTTTCCAAAGAAAACTGTTATTACTCAGGCTGAAAACAAACACAGCAAACCTTTGACTTGTAAAGTTACAAGTAAAACCCAACCTCAACTACTGTGCGCTGTTGTTGTCTGACTGAAACTGCTCTGGTGGGGTTCTTTTGTTCCCGTGTGTACACGAAGGCAAAGCAATCATCGGTTTCTGAGTGACTCTGAATGTTAGGCAAACAGAAAAACCAGGAAAAGATGTGCAAGAGACGCTCGTCAGGCCCATTAAAAGGCAGAATGTCACAGAGGTGAGTGAAAGAGAAGAGAAAGGAACTGCTCTGAAACCTCTAAAACTTTAACGGAGAGGCAGGGAGACCAAACTTTTGTGTTTTTAAAGTGAAAATAGGTGTGATGTGCTGGACAGTTCTGCACATGCTGGTCCTGTTGACACTCTGCTGTCAGCCTTCTGTTGAGAATGATGTGGGGGTTGCAGCTTCCTGTCCGCAGGACCAGAGGGCATTTCAAGGGTCCTGCTTTGAGCTTGTGGGTCAGCAGCTCCCTTTTCACAGAGCTGAAGATTGGTGTGAGGAGAGGGGAGGACACCTCGCTTACATCAAAGATAAAGAAACTCAAAATTTCCTCGAGAGACACCTGGACCCTCAAAAGGACATGTGGCTTGGACTGGCACAGTCTGGAACCCCAAAACCGCAATTTTCTGTGAATGAGGAAGGTAAACAGAATTCTACCAGCCGCTGCGTCATCAATGGTTTTTCTGAAGATTCATTAACTATCCTGCTCTAGGACAACATAAATCAGTTGGGTTTGAAGTCCTTAAAGAACATCAACTTTGACTTCATGTGTCTCACTAGAGGAAAATATTAGATTTTATATCTGTACCCAGATCAAAGTGTTCAAAGAATCTAGCAAATCCAATATTTAATTTCAAAATAATGTTCAAAAATATGTTTTTCCTGGATGAATTCACTTACAAGCCACCTTCAGTGTTGTGCAAATTCACCCTCAACAAGTTCTAAGTTTAGTTTGCACATTTTAAAACTGAATTAATTCATGTTCATTTACTAAATTAAGTGTTTAAAAATGTATATCCATTATTGTGTAATATGATAATAAGTCCATGAATTCTGTCTTTGTGTTGCAGTAGCGATTTAGCCTATAAAGATTATTTAAATTTGTTTGTCTATTTCTTTATTTCATTACGTGAACTTTAATTTTGCAGAATTAGTGTAGAAGGTGGTTTTATTTACATATTTGTCCTGCTTTATTCATCTAAAAAAAGTCAAATAAGTCTGATAACTTAGAAAATCTGCATAGCAATACTATTTTTTTTATTTAGGTTATTATGAGACTGGTCTTCCTCTTTGTGTTTGAGCTCCAAACCTGCACAGATAAAATCTGTGCTGGTATTTTCCCATACCTGTATTTAGTATGGTCTGGGAGAATAGTTAGAAGGAAGAAAATGCATTAAGGTGCAATATTGCTCCTTATCCTCTGCAGTACTTGCAAACCAGCAACCAACAGCAGCATGTTCAAAGACCTTAAAATATGCAAAGTGTCTTCAAAAACAGGAATAAATCCATTAGTATCGCGTTGAGCCATGGAGCCTTAGTATATACTGTGGCCTACAAATCTTAAATTCCAGACGTTTTCTGGGAAATAAAACATTCATCCATATCGCCCTAAAGAAAAATAATATTCCAAGAACTGATCCAGGGAGACTGGTGCTCACTTTAGCTTTAGAGAAGGCATCGCTGTTGTTTTCCCAAAACTTAACTCTCCTGACGAATGGGGTCAATTTAAATCATCCCTGAAAATAAACATCGTCAAAATGCACCAGCCATTCTTATTGTATTCAAGAAAGGTTCTCATTCTTGAATACAGCAATTTTGTTTTTTCAAACGTTTTTATCCTTTTTAATCTTAGAACTGAAATAGAGAACTTCTACAGGACTTACAACCTTCACTTTTTTGCATGTTCATCAACACTTTGCTTCATCGTCAGGTCCTCCTCTCTCTTGGTTGGACGGTTCACCTCTCACCTTCTCCAAGTGGCAGAGCAGCCCTCAGCCAGATGCAGCTTGTGGATTCATGCTTAGACTCTCAGGCTTTCACTGGAAAGCCACAAAAGACTGCAACAAAAGCATGCATTTCATCTGCCAGTTTGGTATGGATTCTGAGTCACGCTTTGAGCAAAGCTGCATACTGAATCACTCTTTAACCTCCACCTGAAGGTGTTTTTCTTCTTTTTCTCAGAACCTGGAAGAAGAATCGCATGTTTGGGTCACCACACCACTCTGCAGTGCGGGTCTGGTCAAGTGTTAATGATAGACGGAGCTGTCTTCGGTCGCGACAACATTCATTACTGTCGACCCGGGTTCCACACACCAACATTCACACAGGACAGGCGCAGCCGGGTGAATGTGGCGGCCTCCATTAAAGGTAAAACATAATCTGTCTGGTTCAAATAAATGAATTCTTAAATGGCCGTTAATGTTTGTCCCTGCGTTTTACGCCAGACAGGCTAAAACCGATCTTATCTGTGTAACAATTATAGCTTCTCATTTAGCCAGCCAAGCTCAAAAATGGAAAAACAAACAGCAATTTAATGCCTCTTAAAAGGTTCCGGATAGATGCAAACAGGAAATTCAATCCATCATTGAATGTAGTGTTTGCTCTCCTTATCACAAATAACATATTGTCCCGTGCCGGATATGTTCGAAAGGAGTAATGGACCGTTAGGACATTTCCAGAAGAAAACCTTTGTTGCATAAAAGCCTCATACTTAAAATACATGAATGATACCCATCTACTCATTTAAAATATTGACTCATGCATGCAACCGATGACAGAGGATGAATATCTATGAATTCATCTTCCCGCTTTCCTCAGTTGTGAAGGATCTTCATATTTCATCTTTTGTCAGGGAAGATAAATACATTTCACTTAATGTTTGCACAAGAGAAAAACACTCAATACTTCTATCAACAATGCCTGGGGTAAATCAATAACAAGCTTCTGTGTGACCAGCTGAAAACATTTCATTCAGCTGGGTTACAGTAGAATAAAGACGACATTAAGGATACAGATGGACAGCAGGAACATCGCTCTTAATGTTGATCTAATATTCTGTACCAGAGGTCTGCAACCTTCACAACCCAAAGAGACGTTTTTACCAAATAAAACTTGTGTGGATCTGCAACTATCACAACAGTTATATTACAAAACAACTTATAATTGTACATACATAGCTACTCTAGGATATTTTGTGTCATTTTAAAAGAACCAACATGTAACTTAAAGTAAATATTAAAATAAAATTTAGCAAGAAAATGTTGAAGTTTTTTTTCAAAAATGGAAATGGAAGTAGATTCCAATCTGCCGATAACGAAAAACATGTAAAACCATATTATCTGTGGTACTTTTAGTGTCATTCTTTGTGTAAATTAATTATAAATATGACATAATAAAGCTGCTGAATGTAACTGCATTTGAGCCATTGTAGAACCGTATCTTTCAGACCTCAGACAAATAAAAAAAAAAGCTGCAAAAGCTATTTTTGATTTTGCAGCTATCAAAGTAGCTGTAAACTACTGTGCAAAATTGTATAGATTTCTTATGTTTTTTCTTCAATACAACCACAAGCTTTATTTGTGCATTTCATTGATATTTTGTGCTATAGATCGTAGCAATATTGTGATGTGGCTGGAGAAAGTAACCAGACTTTTGTTTTTTTTTCCAAATTGAATTCCAAAAAATTTTGGCGTTCATTTCATATTCAGCCTCCTTTAAGCTTGTATGGCTAAATAAAATCCTGTGCTGCCAAATAAATTTAGAAATAATTAATAATCAAACCCTGTGTATATGTACTTTAATCCCTGTAGAATCCCAGCTATTCTTTGAAGGTTAATGAAAAATATTTTAAATGAAAGCATGAGCCAGTGTTGGAAGAATCCTGTCAACATCCAGACCTCAACCTAACCTAGAGTTTGTGGGAAGATTTACAGTTTATCTTCACTGATATTCGTCATACAGTGTGACTCACATCTGTAGCTGTAATTGCATTTAAAATTTGGTGATTTAGGAGGGCTTAATAAATGTACATGACACAATATCAGACTTTATAAAACAAATGCAAAAAGCCATGCACCATTTTCTAGCACATTATGATTATGCATGACTTTTGTTGCTCCATTAAATGAAACCCCAATTAAAAACATTTCCCTTTGTAGCTGAAACATGACAAAATGTGGAACAAGTTGAAGAGGTTAGCATTTTAATTGTGCTATTGTCTGATTTAATTACTTTTCTATTTCTTTCAAACTCATCCTTTTCAAATAATTATCTCAGCAACTTTGGTAAGATTAAAGATTTTGTGTGTTTCCCAGCTCATTGTGAAGAACATCAAATCTGCAGAATCAGTGAAGTCATGGGCTCATTTGATGACCTTTGCCCTGAGCAGAAGAGCTACCTGACTGTGGACTATCACTGCAAGGATGGTAGGACCCTGTAATATTCAACTCTGGCAGGGATTCCAGTTTTAAACCTCTTTGTTGTACAAGTATTTCCAAGACTAATGCATTCTTAGGTCTAGAAAATAAGACTGAAATAGATAAAGCTGCATTTTATTTATTTTTATTTTTCAGATCATTCATGTTCATTGTCAGTCCAGCTGATTTGCAAACTTTCCAACTCCTTAGAGACCCCTGCTGGCCTGGAATGAAATTCTGTTTGGAGTTTCAGAAATTCCTTGACTCACTCTGATTATTTGTCTGAAAAGTGCAACAAAATACAGTTAACTGGGATGAAACTGTTTAAAATTAGAATCATGCCGCTGCTTTCAGATGATCAAATCTTTTAGTTTGACTTTTCAGTGGAGTTAGAATATGTGAGACCTTTGTTCAGGTCCTCCACAGCTTCAGTATTCACTTCAGACTGCTGGCGTTGTGTCATGCTCTTTTAAACAGAACGTCTCAGTTACACCTAAAGTTTTATGGAATATTTAAATGTCTTTCCTCCTTTTTTCTTTGGTGATGCAAAAAGATTGAAGTGATGAAATACCTTTTACTGTCTTACACTAAAGCAGAGCATTTGGTATTTTACACAGACATTTTGTACTTAATGTGAAAAACCAAAAGACTTTAAGTACAACGATTGTTTTACTGTAAAATTTTACTGTAAAATTACTGTAAAATATGCTTTTCCTTATAAAATAAAACATATCAGGATGAATCAGATCCTACATGTCTTTTAAATATTGGTGTTTAGTTTCTGCCTCTGAGCCCTTTATGCCAATTTGTATATTTGTTTAAATCTTCAGTAATCACATTGTCAGTGCCGATCGTGGCTGCTGTTTATGATGACATCACCATTAAAATCAAATGGCATGTCCAAGCATCGTGGGAAAACTGTAAGTTACAGACTGGAGACGGACACATTTTTCATCTGCATGGTCTTTATGGGTAAGTAATGAAACCTTTCACTACGGACAACTGACTAATAAAACAAATTCCAATGAGCACAAATGTTCAGTGTTAATGGGATTATCCTTCATGTATATTTGATACTTTTTGATTTCTTTACTCAAAATCATCTACCCAGAAAATCTCCTCAGTGTTCCAGTTTGCTTCAACTACCAGCTTGTATAGTCAAAGTACAGCTGTCAGCATTTCCCTCTGTCAGTTCATCTTGTTTTTCTTTTCACTCTCGCCAGAGATTTTATGCAAATATGTTTATCTATTGTTCTGCTTGTCTGAATTTAGCATAAATCTAATGAAAATGACTAATAGACTCCACATAAATTTAGCTTCAAAGGAGACAAACGTTCTTCTTATTTCTCTAAGTGGTCCAGGATTATTGAGATTTCCCTGCATGTTTATTCAGTTTATTTGATAGTGTGTTCAGTATTTATTGCTAATCATTGTCAGATGAACAAGTGAAAACATTAAACATTGAACCAACTTGAGTTTAATTAATCAACTTGTTGGAAAACTTAATAAAACATTTGATTATGGTTTTAGTTGTCACCAAACATGAAAATATGTCCTGCACTTTAATATTTATTTCATATTGTGAGATACAGTTATAGTAGTTTAATTTATGTTCACTTTTTAATTTAAAATAAAGCACTTTGAATTACCTCGTGTTTGATTGGTGCTCCACAAATAAATGTTTTGTTTCAGTAATGAAGTAGAGTATTATTAGTTTAGCTTTACTCATTTTACCCATGTAAAGCAGGAGATCAATAGCTTTTATAATAACAAAGAAGTGAACACATCTTTAAAAAGTCTGATTTGCATCTTTAGTACTTTTTTCATCATATATAATTTGAATTCGTTTTGTTCCCCCAAAAGGCTAAAAGCCCACACCAAAGTCTCTCCTTTCTTCTGCCTGTGAATGTGTGAATTTTCTCAGGTTGAGGAGCCGTGTCGAACATAAATACAGCCATCCTGGTACATTTGTTGTGGCGCTTGAATGCACCGACAGTGAAAGAAACATTACAGCCCAGGAGATAATTACCGTCGAAGAGCCTGTTGCAGAGATTGGTGTCATCAGATGCTTTGCTGGAAACGTGTCTTTTTATGAAATCGACTGCAGAGCCCTGCATGGAGGAGCGTTTCACATTCAAATACAAGTAAAAGCAGGTAGGAAAGAAGGTGAAAAAAATAAAACATCTGTCATCTTGCCTAATTTGACATTTCTGCTTGAGATATAGGAGTTGTTTTTTTTAGCCATTATGCATTTCCCAGTGTATGTTTTATTTTAAACTGTTGGTCATCGTGAATGTATTTTTCCCATTTTCAGGAACAAATGTCGCCTACAGAATACAAATCGATGACAGACTGCTAGCCGGCTTACATGCTATACGAGGAAATATTCCCCACAACGTCACTTTGAGCCCAGAAGCGGTGAAACAGCTCAGCCCTGGCTGTCACAAGCTCACTCTCTACGCATCCAACTTGGTGACTTTTCCAGAAGTTTCTTCAGACCTTCAGGTACATCAGTGATAAATGTGCCTATGCTTGTACTGTTGGGGTTTTTTTCATAATTTTGCAATCAACACCCTGATTTTTTTAATTACATTCCTAATTGAGGTATTAGAGTTTTAATTAAATTTTTTGTTAATATAATGTGTTCTTTATTGATCCCTATTGGGGGGATAAAAACAGGCAAATGACAGATAAGGTAACAAAATAGCACAAACTTGCTGCTAAAAGAATATAAATTGATTGCTTTGATTGTTGAATCAAATCAGCCTGTCGGTGGCAAATCTGCAAACTCACCATGGATCCATAACCACACATGAATTTCATCAGTGTTATAATTTTAACAAACCCTCAGTTTAGATTTCTGCACTTAAATCCTGTGGTGTTCATCATCTCAACAGTAATTCTTTAACATATTTAAATTTAATCCTTATTTTTTAAGCTGATCTTAATTTTTAGATGGTAATCTGTGTGTTTGGTTTCCCTGGATTATAAGTATGACAGAGAGGTGTAAGTCTTCTAATGTCTGGCTATGAGGATGGGCTCGAGTTCACCCGAGTGAGTTGGTAAAGGAGGGGAAAAATATTCAAAACATTACAGTTAAAGATGCGTCACAGAGTCTAATGAGACATATCAAGCATTTGAGAGTTTTATTTTGGTGTGTTGATGTCGTGGAAGATTTAATTTAGGCTAGATTAAAAAAAAAAAAAAACTATTTATATAGGTTGCCACTGGTTTGGCTGCACCACTGGCAATGTTAAGTATGGTAGAGGATCTATCATTCTGTGGGACTGCTACTTCTCCAAAAACCCTGGCAATTATGTTAGTCCGTGTGGAATCATGCACTCTTTGAAATATCAAAATATATCAGCGCAGAACCAATAACAAGAATGAATTACCAGGCATAAAATCAACCTTGTGAAAACAAAATGTTTTGTTCTTGCAAAACATTTTATTCCACTAAATAATTAGGTTAAATTAAATTGTATTAATAGTAATTAAATTTGTGTGGGTTTTCTTTTTCGTGTTAATTACAGTTTTTTCCCCCAAATTGAACATTGGACATTGAGGCAGCTGTTTTTAAATACGTCTTGATTTACATTTACAGCCCTTACATTTCTTCCACTAACTCTGTTGTTTTGACTTCTTTCTAAAACGATTCTGATTCTGAGACAGAATCTTAATTGTTAGTGTTGAGTGCCTTATTGGCAAACTGTGTGCATATTTCCTTTGCAGTTAATTTAAATCCTTGTTTTACTGCTGAGAAAATGTGAACATAATGAAATAATTTGATTTGTAATTCTACATATGCTTCAGGTCTGTGTCTGGGAAGAGCTCGCCGGGCTTCAGGCCAGCCTGCTGAGAGAGACAGATGATTGTTCTGGTTCTGCATGCATTACTCTTGAAGTTTCACTTGACCGAGGAGAACCTGTCCTGCTCCTGATCTCACTGACTGGAGAAAATGGGACGTTTTCTGAAACTAGAGAAATGAGTACAACAAGGGACATTTTTCAGATCAGTCACCCAATTCAAGGTAGGTAAAAAAGGGAAGGCTCCCAGAGGGAAAAGCTGAGCCAAATATGAATTTACTGGTAATCATTTTGGGGATGTTTTATAGGATCTGTCCAGGTGAAGATTAAAGCGTGGAATGCTTTTTCATGTCTGGAGGTGGAAGTGCTTGGCTCCCATGATGAAAACTCAATGATGGATCTGAACAGTCCTCATGACTTGTTGATCTTTCACAAGAAAATGGTAATTTACTTTACAACAGACAGTTTTTAGTATTTGGGAACATTCAGGGTAATCGGTAAATGTGCATCTTGTGTTTACTTTCAGAGGAAAAGGAATACGCAAGTTGCAGATTACACAATGAAAATCATTGCAACTCCTTCGAATTCAGTGAATCAGACAAATGCAACAATTACACTTTCTTCAAGGGATTTGGCAAACCCACCGACCACTGTTTGGTGGACATGCAGTAAGATTTTTGTTTTGTAGTTTTATATTACTTTTGAAAGGAATGCTAGGAATCAAAACAAGTACATAGATTTGTTTGCACAAATGCATGCATATGAAAACCAAAGGTATCTTGTTTTAATTTTGTATGTCTTAGCTACTAAATATTGTTAATAAACTCATGTATTTCCAACTCGGATTAAAATTAGGTTAAAACTGGCAGAAGAAGAAGAAGAAGAAGAAGGGAAAAACATTAGGGTAGTGTTACCTTTTGACTCACTATTAAAATATTAAGATATTATTGAAATATTGGTCTCACATAAAAACCTAATTAATAACTGGTTGTACCTCCAATCAGCCTTTTCACTCCTTCTACATATTGAGTTTTTTTCCAGCACAAACAAGCTGTTTAAGATCATACTGCAGCTTCCCACTTGGATAGAAGTTCCAACTTTGACTAGGCCACTTTATTTATTTATTTATTTATTTATTTATTTATTTATTTATTTATTTATTTATTTTGATGAGTTGCATAGAGGTGAATTTGCTGCATAACTCGAGTCTTTGAATTTAAGGTAACTAAAAATGGCCGTACATTCTCCTGCACGATGCAGTCGCCAAAAAAAAGAAAAAAAAAGAAAAAAGAAAATAAAAAAGTTTCCCTTTTGCCATTTTAGTTCACAGAATATTTTCCCCCCAAATCTTTGAAATCCTCTGAATGTTTTTTGACACATGAAATGGAGCTGCACTCTTTTTGACTTATGGAATTATTACATGGATACATTTGTTGAACAATCCTTTAGTTTAAATCTGCTCAGGTTATTAATAATTTGTGGCTTACCTCTCTGTGGGTGCTAATGATATGACTTTTCTTTACAGGTAAAAACTGTAAATGTGAACCAGAATCCAAAAATTTAATACAAAACATTCCAGGACATTGTCTGCCAGATCCTTTAAACTTCTATAAATACACATTAAAGTTTGAGGTGAGACGTAATGATGTGAGAGAGAAATCCATTTGCATCACCCTCAACCCAGCTTTAGACGAATCGGATCGAGTGAGGTACTGGAACTAAGAAAAAAATCTATGTTTATTTGCTGTAAAAGTATTGAAATTTATTATTATTATTATTATTATTATTATTATTATTATTATTATTATTATTATTATTAT
>NW_006800239.1:739306-788887 GCF_000485575.1 Poecilia formosa | reverse complement strand
ATTATTATTATTATTATTATTATTATTATTATTATTATTATTATTATTATTATTATTACATTTGTATAGGAACATATTTAGATAGATGTAAAATAAACAACAGATTGGATTGATTATTGCACAGTGCTCAGAATAGCATCATAGATTTTAATTAATTTCCACAAAAAAAAACCAAAGTTAAGCCAATGACCAAAAACAACAACTTTGTTGAGGTAAATAAAAATATGTTTTAAGTTAAAGAATTACATTTTGAATTTGCAAAATAAATCCCTTACACAGATTAAAAAGGTTTGGGACAATGCAAGAGTTAAGTGCAGTAACAACAAAAAATATCTGAATGACTTTTTTTTATTTCTGCTCTTTTTATTGAAATATTGCTTTACCTGACAAATTTAAGTGAATAATTTTTTGTTACCTCAGTGATCATTGGCATTATTAGTATCCCAAAACACCAGGGGCTTAGGCCAGGCAAGAATTTTTTATTTCTTAGATTTCTCAGACAATTGGCTCCTTATCAGCAAATTATGAATTTATGAATTTATTTTTAAGAAATCTTTTTTTTTTAATAATGCACTTTTGCTTGTGCTTTTCCACCACAACTTTCTTTTTTTATCACCTTCTCCCAAAAAGAAGCTTAAAGCATTTGTTTTCATAAATGATAACAAAAGCAGTTAAATTCCCCTTATTGACATCTCTGTGGTAGAAACAGCTCAGTTGTGCTATTTCTGCAGCAGCAGGAGGAATAATTTCATCATTTCTCCTCCGCCAGACTCAGCAGCTATGAATTTGGGAAAAAAAAAACATGTATCATCTGTGTGATCACAGGTATAAGACACGGAGCAACAAATTACAAATTAGATTTTTTTTTCCTTTTTTTCCTTTTCAGTCATTATCTGGTTATTATAATAACTAGATAATTGTGGAGAGGTTATATAGAAAGCAGCAAATCAAATAATTTTGTTTTTAGGTAAATATTATAATGACTTTTTAGTCAAGTTTTTTTAAATAAATATATTTTTTAAATATTTTACATAGCATATGAAAATATATAGGAGCTTAGGGTTAAGGGCATCCATGTTAATTATTCTGATCTTTCATTTCACAGCTTCACTTGCATTGATAATTGTAGCCCAGCGTCGCAATCCAAAGACACAAAAGTTAAAATGAAGTGCAGTTCTTGTTTAAATTATACATGGTTTGTTGAGGAGACAAATGTCTACCAGGACTGGCCAGTAAGTCTCATAAATTATGCATGAGTGGTTCCAAGTTTGTGAGGAGTTAAAAAATAATCATTTCCACTGACTAAACAAATGACAATGTTCATTTCTTCACAGAAAGAGACAAGGGACTGCTACAATGATGCAAATCAAATTCCTCTCGTTGAAAAACAGGACTGTGCAACAGAATATGTCATTAAGCAAAAATATATTAAGGAAGCATCACAAAGGCACAAGAATATCACTGTTGTGTTCATTTATTCAGGTGTGCATTTTTTTTTACTCTTTAATTTTTGTCCTACAAAGAGTTTCTGGTCATGCTGAATCATCAGAAATATTTGCTAAACCTCTGAGAGTGAATACATTTTTAACAGAAGGCTGTTTGGCTTTCAAACTCAAGAAGAATGTACCCACTGTTCAGTGGTGATGCCATCATGATCACAAAGCAGATTTAATAATACAGAATGAATACTGTCAATTTCTATAATTTCACTTTAGACTGGAGATGGATAAAAGGTTTGATGCAGAAACTCACCTGAAATCTTGCATACCAGTTAAAATCATAGTTTGCAAAAAGGATCTAAATTATGTAATTGTTCAATGGTATCAGTCAGGATAAGGGTACATATAAAAGAGTAGCAGAAAGAAACAAGTTTTAATTATGAAATGTTCTTCTTTCCAAAGTGGGTGAGGAACTATTATACAAAACCTATATCATATGGGTAGCAGCATCTGCATATGTTCCTGATCCAAACAGTGACCCAGAAACAACAGAGGCTAACATGTCAACCTGGAGCCCTGCAGCAACACCAACTGCAACTTCTTCAGCTGCAACTCCTTCAGCTCCAACTCCTTCAGCTGCAACTCATTCAGCTCCAACTTCTTCAGCAGCAACTCCTTCAGCTTCACCTCCTGCCACACCTACCACTATGGCTGCTCTTACATCTCCAAGTGCATCAACTTCAAGACCAACCACTGAGGTTTCTGAAAGCCTCTCATGCACTATATCACCATCAACTGGAACTGTACTTGATCCTTTCAGCATAATCTGCACCAGTGCCCAGCTTTGTTCAAATTGTCAGTACTGTTTTCAGGCGGAGGGTAGGTAATTCCAGACTATTGTATTATCTATCTTTAACTTGATTACACATTTTGTTTTAATTTATGTCAATCATCACCAGTTTCTACTTTATTTTTTTTTCTAATTTTGTCAGGAAAGTATCTGTTGTGCAGTAAAACTGGAGAAGTCAGGGTTCTGTACCTTCCTGTCGGAGGCAGCAGCACTGAAAACAAATTCCTCATAACAGCGACTGCAAAAAACAGCAGCTATGAAGTTAGCACCACTCTAACCGCACAGGTTTGTGAAAGACAGAATGCAGGTGGTGAAAAGAAACCTTAATGAAATTACCTTTCTTTTTTTAAAATAAATAATTAAATGTATTTATTTAAATGTAAAATAGTCAATTATAAATCTATAATAAATATTTTTATTTTTTTATGTTAAAACTTTTTGAATATTTAAAATTATGTAGAAATAAATAATGATTTATTTAAATAATGTATAAATAAATATTTGTTTAAGTAGAAAAATAGATATTTATCTATTTAAATGAATTAGTTTTTTATTTATTATCATTTTATTTAAATTTATCATCAACAAATGAAAATAAATGTATTCATGACAAATACATTTATTTAAATAAATTTATTTAGTTAATTAATATTTAATGGTAAAAATTAATTATTTAATGGAGTATTTAATAATTTTACAATACATTTAATACATTTCATGATATATTTATTTATTGAACATATCTTTAATTACATCAGGAGCCACGAAATGAAAAATACACACTGAAATAATTAAATGTTTAAGTAAAAGTTGCCTTTAGGACATTTTATTACTTAAATTATTTAAAAGGGTAAATTTAATTATTTAATGGGATATTATAATTCCATATTATATTTCATTATTTTGCTGTAAATGTAATTATTTAATGATGATTTTAAGTAATTTTATGACACATTAAAGCCATTGATGGGAGATTTATAAATATGTATTTTATGGTATAGTTATTTATTTAATTTTGACCCTCCCACCCCCATAACCCGCCTTACGTTTGACCTGATTGAGTTAATTCATTATTTACAGGTTTTGGATGCTGCAGCTGACTTGTGCTCAGTGGACGGTCTGGACTCACTGGTACTGAAAGCTGTGGATAAGCTGGAGAGTGAAGGTCTACTGTCAGCTGTTTCTATTGGAGAACTTTTTAACTCGGTGGCTGAAAAGCTAAACAGCAAAAATGATGGATCAGAAAAAGAAGCTCGACAAGAGGTAAAGTCTCCATAAGGATTAGTGTTAGTCAGATTTATGTTGACATTTTTCTAATGTCCAAATTAACGCTCATCATGAAAACGGAGAAATATGAAGGTTGACATTTCTCTGATTTTCTCTGGTCTGCAGGAATATTTTGACACATCAAAATGTGTTAATGTCTTTCAATAAAACGCAAATGAGCGGGTAATAAACCATAATTCTGTTTATAGTGGTGATAAAACAAATCGTACCAAATTTTACTCTCTCAGAGAGTTTTAGAGACACATTAAGTAGCAATCATGGTGAAACAGCATTTTTTGTGTTTTTTTTTTTTTTTTTTGTCAGAAGCTTTCAATAATTTATGCCCCAAATTCTTTAGATGAAAGGTGTATTCCAAAAATATAACATATGGAAATGTATTTAATTGATTGTCTCAGTTTTGAAAGGTGAAACGTGAAGTGTTACATGCGAATTGTTGACTTTTGTGATTTTCTCCTAGTTTACTGATTCTCTGTTGTTCAGTCCAGTTTATTGAACAATCAAGCACACCGATACTGTGGCCATTAAAGCAGTTAATGATACTTTAGGGCAGTGGTTTTCAACCACTGTTCCGCAGTACACTAGTGTGCCGTGAGTGATCGTCAGGTGTGCCGTGGAAATTATTCAATTTCACCTATGGTACCGTATTTTCCGGACTATAAGCTGCTACTTTTTTCCTAAACTTTGAACCATGCGGATTGTAGCCAGGTGCGGCTTTTCTGTGTATTTTTCTTCAACCACCAGGGGGCTCTCTAGCAGGAAGTGAATCATTAGAAGTCAAAATTGTAGATCAAAGAAGAACGCGTTAATTTTCATTTAGAACAACCACATGCTAGCAGCAAGCACGACGGAGAAATGTTTTCAAACTCGTATGGTGCAGCTTTTAAGTTGAGGGCTGTTGAGCTGCCACTACAGGATGGAAATAAAGCCGCTGTACTTAAGCTCGGTGTGAACGAAACCATGGTTAGTACTGGCTAGAGGCGTAATCATGTAATTTTCTTACCACTAGATGGCAGTAGGTACAGAGCATTTTACATTAAAACAAGAGAATTAGTGATGCATGAATGTTACAGGTATCTATGGACACAGGTAGCGGTGAGCATAGACATAATATAATAATAATAATAATAATATATGCTTATATTATGTCTATGGCGGTGAGAGCATTGTATCTAGCAAGACTGTGACGACAGTGATGGAAAAGACAGTGAAGCTCAGCAGTAGTTGGAAAGAACATGGGTCCATTCCCCACAACATGTCTGTGTGAAGTGAGCTTCTCAAGCCTGGCTACTATAAAAACTAAACCAGAGAGAGACTGAGAGCTGTTGAGGAAGAGCTTTGTCTTTCTTCAATTTCTGCCAGGAAATCAACTGTTTTATCCAAACATGCACAGGTTTCACACTAGATGGGTAAAATATACAGATATTGACATTTTGTACATGCAAATCTTCATATTGTAACAGTGAATATGAAGTGAAATCTTTCCCAAATATTATTGCTTCTTTCAGAATAAGAATTATTTTCTGTATTCCGGCTAAAAGAATGCTTGTGAAATAGTTTGTAGAACACTTTGAAGTTTTCTACAACTTCTTTAAATTTAAATTTAACACCACAGTGTTGTGGCGCTGTTCAGGTGTATTTTTTGAAGTGGACATGTTATGTGCAATTTGAAATAAGAAATGTAAAATGTGATAAAAATACATTTTTGTGTTTATTTGATTCCTATTCAAGACACTTTGATAAGAATGACTATATATGTAATATAGGCGGCTGCAGAGTATCTTTGTTTACATTTTTGGTTGGTGGTGTGCCTCCAGATTTTTTAAAATTAAAACAGTGTACCTTCGCTCAAAAAAGGTTGAAAAACACTGCTTTAGCAGTCTGGGCAGGTGCCAAGAACTGCTGGGAAAAGAAATCTGCATCTTTGTTAAACTTGTTAACAAAGGGAAGCAGGAAGATTTCAAAAATGTTGTTTTTTAAGACATTTGCTGTGAATTGCCACCATATAAATTAACTCAATAAGCAAGCTTGCTTTTTTAGCGCTTCTCCCAAATACGTGTATCTTTAACTGTGTGTTTATCTCATGTAATACCATTTTTATTTTCTAAATGCATAACTTCTGGGTTTCAAAGCTCAGGCAGAAGATGCTGGACTTGATGATTGGACTAGTGAACGAGTCTCCAACACAAACTCCAGAAGAAACTCAGGTGGTAGCCAGAGGACTTACTTCTCTCATTCAGAAAGACGATGAACTCAGCTTGTCTGCACAGGTAATGAAGCGTTTTATTGTTTCAGAAAAATAATATGAACCACAATTAAAAGAACCATTGCTGTACTCTTGATGCACAGCAGAGTTTTTCTGTAAGGTGGCAGGGTTAGTTTGGCATCCCCTACCTGGCAGATGGTAGCTTTGGCCATGATCATCAGTAAGATGTTGCATTAGACAAACCATGAAAAGTTAAATCCTGCAGATTAGCTTGAGGTCTTCAAAGGTTATGCAGGTCAAACTGAAGGACATGAAATATGTAAGTTATTCCTCACATGTTGGCAGAATGATTTGTGTTTTAAATTGTGGCTGTTTTCAATGACTTACTAATAATATTTGGATGATTTGAGGTTAGAAGGTGGATTTGAAGGAATGTGAAGGTCAAGCTGCTACTGCATACTGATCTGGTTGAAAACACTAAACCAGAAGTGCAGTTCTGGAGAGCTACTCAAGATGCAGCTTTCAGACATGGACTTTACTGTTCAAGTGTTCTTTAAAGCCATTAAAGTAATGTTTTAGAAAAGGAAATGAGTGGAAAATGTTACTCTTACAATGTCCTTCTTATCAATAAGTTAAGCTAGAAAACAGAAAAATTATAAATGTTACATGTTTCCTGTTAGTTCTTTGAGTAAAATTAAAGCACACCATAATGCCTGGTCTGGATGATTTATGTTTTAATTTTAAAACCTCGGGGAGCAATGTAAGAACAAGCAGTCTCAGAAATACTGACTTTTCCTGCTTCACATTCTTGCAGACATTAAAAACAACAGAAACAGATTTACCAATCTGTCACATAGTGCTGCAAATATTTCAATAATAAAGTAATACCATTTTAAAATTTAAACTTAAACAGTTTGGTATATTTCATCACCTACCATAACATGTAGCATAATGAGTTTCTCCTCTGTCAACGATCCTCTTTCATTACATTACTGCAAATAGAGGTGATGTAACACAGTGTTGAAAATGTCTGGGCTGTTTTTATTTAAGTGGAGGTGTGATAGTTGGAGTAGTTTGCACTGTTTTGTAGAGAAATTACTTAGAATTTTAATTTAACTTTAATAGTTTAGATTAGATTACTTATTATTCTTATGATACACAAGAATGCAGATAAAATAGGGCCATAACCAACACTAATTATAAAAATTAACAACACAATCAATTAAATTTGATCAGAATAAGCTTTGGACCCCAGTCTGATTGCAGTTCACTGAGTTGATATCTTTCTACAGATTGATGCCGCCACATTGTTTGCCAACCTCAGCTTATCTGTCCTGGATATGAATGTGAGCACAGCTGAAGACAAAGACAATGTTATCATCGCTGCAAGCATCATTGTGGAAGGAGTGGGCGTGATTTTGGAGTATTCTTCCAATGTGAGTCATCAACTTGAAAGCCCACGCAGTGGGGATTAGCATCTCCCTGGCAGATTTCATAAACATGTCTGTGGATGCATTTTAATTATTAAAGTAGCTACTATTGTTGGTCATTTCTGAAAAATCGGTTCAGAAAATACTGTCTGGTCTCAGTGGTCGATGTTTTTCATTATTACTCAGTTTTGGTGAACCTCGTAAACTAATATGTTGATTAATCTTTTACAGAAAAATATCTCTGACGCCTTGCTTGCTGCTCTGAGCATCATACAGAGCACTTTGTTGAAAACAATGACGGTTAATGAAGGTCCAATTATAATACAACAACCTCATATCAGTTTGTTCGTCAATCGGTATGTTTGACTTTAACTCTAAACTCTGAGACATATATTTTTCAAAGGGGGTTTTTATGCAAAATTGACTTTTTTGTAATGTTATTGTAGTGTTGCTTTGACTCATTTATACATGTTTGAGAAATCCTTGATTATTTACCCAAAGCTCTGTCTTGGAGCGGCAGTTTCCAGCTGAGATTGTATCCCACAGAGCTCCCATACATCACTCAGCTCCTCCAGACTAGCGGCAGCAGCAATTAGCAAACACCTAGTGGAACTGCAAAACCGCGGAGCTCATCAAACGAACTACCCCTCACTTCAACGCTTCAAAAAATGGCATCATTGAAAAGCATGTTATGATGATGTGCTGAAGATGGAAAGCGCAGAAGCTTCTTAAAAAGAAGCAGAGGCCAATTTCAAGGCATCAAATTGCAAAGTTAAATTTCTAAGTGCTGTTTGACATAGTTTGTTACTTAAAGGTGTTATAAAATGGGACTATGTACTTGGTAACATTCAGTCATTGTGAAATTTCATCTTCAAATACATAAACCGGCTTGTGATGCAACACAAGAATGTTGACAAATGTTCAACTTTTGTCGCTCCTCGTGTTTCGAGCCCATTAATCGAATGAAGTCATTTTATTTTACCATGACTCTAGATTTGATGCGTCTTCTGATCTTATCCTGCAGAATAAAACCTGAGATTTTACACAAAGAGTCCATCAGTGCTAATTTAAGTTCTCAGCCCACGTTTTCGCTGCCACAACTCCCATCTGACATGTTTCTGTCAGATGAACCAGTGGATGTCCGGGTAAGCCAAAATCATTGTTTCATGTGAAATCAGAGTGCAGCCAATAGCAAGTGTCTTCCAGATGCTGTGCGTGTTTGATCAAAGAGGTCTTCAATTTTCTAACGTGTCTTTCTTTAAATGAGATTTAACCCTGATTTGTTCTTTCAAATACAACAACAGATGCTGAGTTTAGATAAAAACCCCTTTTCTTGGAACGAGAAAGGAAACATTAGTGGACTGATAGGTGGTCTGTCCTTCACAAGAGAAGATGGATCCGGTATCCCTGTGGAGAACTTAAGTGAAGATATTGAGGTCAGTGTTGCAGCACTGCAGCATCGGGGAATTGTTCGAAACTGTGATTACCTTTTAAAATACAAACCTTACTGAGAGGACTTTTGAGACAAATCAAATCAAATCCGAACTTGCTTACTCCTAATTTGACTCCATACATACTTTTTGTTAACTGAGCTTCATCAACTTAGCATTTCAGCGAGTGCACTGTGCTGTCATGTCAAAGTAATAATGGTTGCTACATCTTTTTGGCACTTCTAAAGGAAAAGTTGTTTTATTTTTCAATCTCACTTCACACTTCACAATCACACTTCAGAGAGTGTTTTACTCTCTCTGAAGTGCTCCCCTGGAAAATTCCCATTTTAGAACCCAATAGGTTTACATCCTTCTGATTTCAAAACTAAAACATTCTAGCTTTTGGTGGAAACACTCAAACCAAGCACATCAGATTAGGTTTTACAAGTAATTCATGTGAAGCATAAGGATACAAACATGGAGCATTTTTGCCTTCTGGTAATGAAGTATTGCCTGAAGTTATATTGTATTACTTATTGTTAACAAAACAAATGTTTTATTATGACATTGATGAATTGTAATTGAAGTTTCTGAACCCCAAACCAAAATGTATTGCTAGGATTGTTGTTGTTTTTTAAATTTTTTTCACTGTTAGTTGAATGAGGTAGTTCAATGAGAGCACATTAGTGTAATAGAAAATGTGAATAAATGCACCCCAACACTAGCCATTCTTACTTCTTATTGTAGTTGATCCCCTGAAACAATCTATTCACGATATGCTGTTTTAAGAGCAGTATTTGTGTTTGTAGGGCTTCTATTTTAGTCACAGCCACACAATCTTCAACTAAAAAATGCACTGAAGAGCAAATTCAAAAGGAGAAAATTCCCTTCAAAGCAAAAGCAAGCAATTTTCCACGCTGTAGGTGGTAAGGGTGAGTTTTTCATAGTAATTTCTGAGTTATCCAGAGATTTTTTTTATTATTCTTCTCTGTAAAATGCAAATTTGGGTAATATAGCTCAGCACCAAATTTTATTTACCAGAATGAAATGAGTTTTGTGTTTAAATTGGACAAGAGGGCAGTTTTGATTTTCAACTTTAGTCCATAACATAAAAATAGACTTCTACTTCTACTTGCTTTGCCACCCTGGGTCTGCTGAGAGTCTTGATGTGCAAATTGTGTTGCATGTGTTTCTTACTCCTGTCCAAGGATGTGCTGTTTTAGGGGTCACAAGATCACAAATTATTCATGCAAAAGTGTCAAAAGAAAACGCCGTACATTTTTCTTACTGTTTAGTTTTTTCCAATCAAAACATATGAGTATGTATTATACTCCACTTGTTATTCTAATCAGAGCCATGGGAATATCTGAAACAAACTATTATGTTTATTTATGATTGCATTGCAGGAGTACACATAATCTGCTCTATTTGAGCTACTTGTGCATAAACAATCATTTGAAATTAATCAAGTAGCAACTTGATAACCTCTAATTAATGTGAATTGAATTTTACATATAATCCTAGCTGAGCATGCTGAACCTAGTAAGAACAGTTTGTTATTTGCCAGTAAAATATTTATATTCTTTCCATCTGTTTTTTGCTGTTGGCTGGTTCCATAGATTCTGTTGCCAAGACCTGCTGGAGAGCAAGTGAACACCTCAGTTTTGGATCTTGGGAACTACAGCACAACAGCCATAGATGTTCCCTCAGCCGACTCCACTCTGCTTTTAAAGGTGCACTTAGATGTTTATGTACTGAACGTTCAATGGACATTTCATTGTGAGTTAAAAGATCACCTCTGCAAATAACCATTTACATACTTTTACAACCCTCACCATAGTAAAGAATAGTGATTTGGCTGAAAAACCTTTCATGATATGCATTTCATATAATTTGATATCAATGATTATTGTAGCTTTTTGTTGTAAATATTAAGAACACTGCCTCACTTGCTCCTCTTTTACCTACAGTTTTCTCTTAAGAGTTAGTTTTCTGCCACCCACAGTGTTTTACTAATTTAAATCTTTTCCTCAAATAATTTTGGGACAATATTTTGATACAAAAAGATTGATTTCATGTTTTAAAGATGGTGCCTTCTGTGGATCCTTTACCCTTCAAACTGTTCCTTGGTTACATGGACTACCCTACTGACACAAATTATGTAGCGATGACAGAGATGCCTCTTCCGGGATCTACTCAAGGTAATAAAAGTTTTCCTCTGTTATATTTCACATCTGATATTTGTGTGATTTACCTGAGCATATGTTTGTGTCTGACGCAGAAGAAAGATACACATGGCTTCTTAGTCCCACGAATTTAAAGGGAAATGCTGGATTGCATTATCTTGTGGTGAGGCCTATTGTTGGTCCAGGTGTGAAATCTATCAATGCCACATTATCTATCACCCCCATTACATCCTCATGCAAGTTTTGGAATGAAACTCTATTGGACTGGAAGGATTCTGGATGCAGAGTAAGTATAATTATTTCTTATTAAGAAGCCGATCTTTTGAACACCATGGTGCTTCCGTTCTTTTGGGATAATGATGTTTGTTTGTTCTTCAAGGTTGGTGTCAAGACCACACATTTAGTCACCCAGTGCTTGTGCAACCACCTCACATTTTTTGGCAGCTCTTTCTTTGTAACTCCAAATCTCGTTGACCCTTCACGCACTGCTGAGCTGTTTGCGACCTTTGCTGAGAACCCAGTGGTTGTGTGCTTTGTCGGGGCTCTTTTTGTGACCTACCTCCTCGTGGTTGTGTGGGCACGAAGAAAAGACATCAAGGACACAGTCAAGGTAAAGTCTTTCTCTGCCAACTCCACTTTATGAAAACATTTATATCTCAAGTCTAGTTTGAGCATCCTGAAATTTAGAAGTTTTTTCTGCTCATATGCTGAAGTTAAAGTTATCTATGTAAGTGATTGCTATTTTACTGATAGGTAAAGAAGCTTTGATTAGCAAGCAAGCCCAGTTTGACATGAATGAAAGAATGGATGGATGATCAGTTTAGTTACTTTACTCATGTGCAGGTGAAGGGGACGGTGCTGGAGGACAACGACCCCATGGATAATTACCGCTATCTGTTGTGTGTTTGCACTGGACATCGCATAGGAGCCTCCACTTCTTCTCAGGTAGTGAAAATATGGATATGCATTTATTTAGGATAAATGGATCTTAAATACCAATTTTTAAAAATCGTCTCAAAAATGATCTGGAACCTTGTTTGAAATGTCTCTTAGACAGTTTTGTCTTAGTAATATGCAGAAAATGAAAACAAACAAAAGAACTACAGTCCTATAATCCTGTGACTTGCAGGTTAGTGAATCCATTAAGAATCATTAATGAGTATTTACCAGCAGATATATACAATGGGAATGTGTATTGCTGCAGCATCAGTTAACTTGCTGCTCAAAAAGCATCTCAGTTTTTGCTTTTTCAGTCTGGAAAATTTAATTTGAGGGGATTTGAACAACAGAAATAATAAGGACATGCTTCATCCTTTAAGCCTGTGCCGTCAAAAACTCAGATCACTTTCTAGCAGCTAAACTAGTCACAGACTCAGAAAGTTTAATCCAAACTAATTATTTAATCTTCAACTCACTTTATAGCATAAAAGCAATCATGTAAACAAGTCGTGATTCAGCTCAGCTTAGCCTTGGCTTCCCAAACATCCGGCCAACATTCTGTCTGTCAGCATCACTTTCATTTCATCTGTCTCCATCTGTGAAACTCACCAGAGCATTTCAAAGCTAAACAGACCAGATTCTGCATCAAACACTGGTGGAAATAATAAAAAGGGTAAACATTGACTGAACTTTTGTTTCCGTGTCGGGGGCTCATTTTGTACAAGAATATGTTGACATATTGTTGCTGCTGGAAGAATGTTAACAAGCATTAACAGCAATTTGCCGAGCATATAATTCTGACTCTCTGGTAAATTAAAAAAGATAAATAAATAAATCTTTAACTGAAATAACATTTGAAAACCAAATCCTTAATTTTAGTACATTTAATTAACAAGGTAAACAATGTACAAATATGTAGAGTTGAAGCTAGAAGTTTACATAGACTGAATAAAAAAACATGGATTTTTTTTTTTTTTCTCATCAAATGTCTTTTGTTTTAGGTCAAATTATTTCTACTTGCTAAATATCGCAATAATAAGAGAAAGAAGTTATTTATTAATGTCCTCAAAGTCAGAAGTTTTTATGTGCAAATGAAGTAATTTTTCTTTACAGATAAAGAACCAGAGGATTCTTGTGACGCAGTATTTTGTTTCAGGTTGTAGTCACTCTTCTGGGTGCAGATGGAAACAGTAAGCCTCATCACCTGAGTGATCCAAAGAAACCCGTGTTTGAGCGTGGAGCCGTGGATTTGTTCCTGCTGACTACACCGTCCTCTTTGGGAGAGCTGCAGGGCATCAGACTGTGGCACAACAATTCTGGAAACCATCCTGCTTGGTGAGAAATCACAAAAAAATGCTTAAAAAACAAAAAAAGGATGAACTAATAAGACCTACTCTGATTAATGTCGTGACAGTATAATAAATATGTCATGTACAACAGAGATAACAGTTTTAGATATGAATACATATTTTTAATGACTACATAAAGCAGATTCATTCAGTTCAAATCTCAAAATTTCCACCATGAGGATATAAATGATTTGTCTAATATAACTTTATTAGAACCAGAATGCGTGGAATAATATACTGAATTGCATACAATATCCACATTTCAAACAAACATGAAGAAGCTCCAATCAGTATTCAGGAATTTTTACTTCATTTGTGAAATAAGTAGTTTTGGCAGGCTGTAAGTGCTGAACAACAAACCACTAACAAGTACATGCTGCGTATAAAAAAAAGAAGCAGAAACAAAGCTAAGAGCAGTATCAGTGTATGGAAAAACCTATTACACTTTCATTACTTCCACAAGAAGTGAGTGCCTGATTACTAGCCAGGTGCTGCTTACAAAATATACTTGATTAACTGTTTATCGGTACGTTTTTTTCCCCTCTGTGAAAGCAGAAGTTGGCAGTATGCCTGGCTTAACCAATAATTGGTGTGTTGGAACGTTACCCAGAAGAAAGTCCAACTGATTCTTGACAGCTGTATGAATAAACTGAATATGTTTGACTGTCAGAGATCTGATAACTAAAGTTTGGATAAAACAGTCAATCAGCTAAAGTACTGAACCGAAGCTATGTCAAATTGACTGAAAGCAAAAATATGTGCAATTACAGCAAGGACATAATGAAGAACTGTTATCCTCACATACTAAAGGGTGAATGCTGAATATGATTGATTTTCCACAGCAAAATCCTGATTATGACTTTCTTGAAAACAAAGAGCATTCAAGAAAACAACATTGCAAAGACTCCAGTTTTTCTGAAGGTTCCAGTCACTGATTTTGCTCATTTACTGGTGCTGAATTCAGCCAACTCTCCTTTTGCTTTAAGACTTACTGTAAATTCATCAGAAAGTGTCCCTCAATAACGTCTCACATAGAGAGCATGCTCAGTGTTTTGCCAACCGCCATAAAAAAAAAAGAAGTAGTCCTCAGTGTTTGTGGAAGTAAACATGGATTCTAACGGTGAAGCATAGCTTACGATTTTGAAGTTGTTGTCCGAACGGAGCCAGCACAGTAATCACCGAATCCTCATCATTGCCCTCCTTGGTTGTTGATTTTCCTCCCGCTTGTTTGTGCGTCTCAGGACGCAGAATAGTGACGTTTGTCGAGTATCAATGACGTTCAGGATCTGGCCGTTAGGATTCAGATCATGTTTGAGAAGATCGGATAGTATCGGATATCCAAGTGCCCTGGGTCGCATTCGAAAAAATCCGACCTGTGTTGTTCAGACTGCCTTAAGACTGT
This sequence comes from Poecilia formosa, assembly GCF_000485575.1. Lineage (NCBI taxonomy): Eukaryota > Metazoa > Chordata > Actinopteri > Cyprinodontiformes > Poeciliidae > Poecilia > Poecilia formosa. The sequence goes on along the minus strand of NW_006800239.1, from coordinate 774,372 downwards.
CAGATACAGGTCGCATTATGTAGCAAGTTGCCAACCTGCAGTTGACAACTTTATGGACAACTTTATATGGAAATCCACATTATTTGGTTCTGGAAACTGAAACTAAAAACTAGTCCAAAAGAGGGCTTGTCTGGAGCAGACTTCTACATCTTAAAAACATTGATAGTGGTTTAACTGAATTAGATTCTGAACTTTTAAACCGTTGTCAAGTTAAGATTTGGTGGTTATTTACGTGAAAGCCAAGGATATATGAAAAATGGAGGTAGGAAAATACAGTTTCTTTTAAAAATTCAAGTCAATTTTTTTAAATCAATACAACATTTTAACAAATGGAGTCTTGACAAAAGTTCAGTCTGGAAGACTCTAGTCGCACCTGCCTCGTCAATCAGCGCCCGCCTCTCTGCAACCTGGACCTATCGGCGCGGACCAAGCCTCGCTCCAGCCAATCATCGTTTGGGCTTCAGTTCAAAAGGACCTTCTCCCATAGCCTCCTCTGCTCACCAGCTGCGATCAACCCACCTCCACCCCATCTCCACCTTCTGCTCCCGGCTCTCAGGCCTTATCTTCCTCCGACCGCCGCCACCAGTACAGACCCCGGGGGGTCTGCATTCCTATGCTGCATCAGGAATGTTCATCGAGCTCATCAAAGTCCAGCTCGATGTCCCCGGCCGGGGCCTGAACGCCAAAGGACTTTAGGTTTATAGCACAGTCAAAAACCTTTGTGCCTGGGAAATACACAATACAGCCTGTTAAGACTCACATAAACAGTTGGCTTCATGGAATCCACATGTTCTAACTTATTAATATAATGTTGTGACACTTCCCACCATATTGTGGCCTGACATGTAATACTTTCAAAAATGAAAAAAATGTAGACTTCATGAGATAAAATGTTTGTTGTTTCCTTCAGGTTTGTGGGCAACGTCCTTGTGCAAGATTTACAAACAGAGCAGAAATGGTATTTTTTATGCAACTCCTGGCTTGCAATAGACATGGGTGATTGCTGCCTCGATAAACTCTTTCCTGTTTCGACAGAGATGGATCTGAAGAAATTCAGGTAAGGCAGAAGTGTAGCGGTACATTGAGGTGTACAATTACATACACAAGGGCACCATTATAGTCTGCAGAGCTGATGTGAATCTTAGGACGTCCGTTTCCATTTGAATTTCAATGAAAAGTCAAATCAAATGTAAATCAGATGCAATAGCAGGCTCGGATTTCAGTTGAAGAAACGTCAAATTTATTGGAAGAAAAGCGAAACCTTTTGAAATTTGACTTTTTAAAACAGCAAGTCTTCAACTGAAGCCAACTTTTTAGCTAATGAAGGTATTTGCATTTTGAGAAAAAATAGTCTGTTATAGGAGAACTAATTAGCCAATGGATGAGAAGTGAAATATGAATATGATTAAAGATTTCTAGACAGTCTTGTTAAGTTATTTTAATTTACTTTAATTGTTAAACTGTGAACTAATTACAGTTAACAGGTAAGTTTGTTTTTTTTAGAACATAAATAACTGATTTTTTTTTTGCAATGGATCTCGACTTAAAAATTGAGCTGATGATTCAAAGATTTACAGCTTTTTCTTTATTCTTAAATGACAACAAGCCACAAATCCCATCAAATGTTGTGTCTCTACACAAAGAGATTAAAATATGTTGCTAATCCTTCACTAATTGGGAGTTTATCTTTGTCTTAAACTGTTTATAACATTGAAGCTTCTATCTTCCAGTAACTTGTTCTTCATGAAGACGGCAAAGGATTTCAGTGACGGACACCTTTGGTTCTCTGTGATCAGTCGACCGCCGAGCAGCAACTTTACTTGTGTGCAGAGGGTGTCCTGCTGTTTCTCCCTGCTGCTCTGCACCATGCTGACCAGCATCATGTTTTATGGGATCCCAACAGACCCCTCAGATCAGGTCATGGATTCGGGTACATCTACTTTTATTTACACTTCACAGTACCTCAAGAAACAAAAGAAAACGCCACAAACTTGTCTCATCAGAGCTATGTTTTCAGGTCACTTTGAGTTCACCTGGCAGCAGTTCATGGTTGGGGTTCAGAGTTCCCTCATCATGTTTCCAATAAACATCCTCATAGTCAGCGTCTTCAGAAACACTCGCCCTCGGGAGTCGTCTTGTTGTCAAAGAAAAACAAAGACAGCAAGTCGCCGCCAGCAAAAAAGCAGCGTACAGACAACTTCTCTACAACCGGGAACTACCATCAGCAGCACAGGGAGCTCCACTTTAGACACCATAATAAAAGTAAGTGCTTTGTGCCTTTGTGAACAGCAAAGAAAACCCATCGCAGACCTTGAACATTGTTTTTTCACCATTTTGTCTTGTTGCAAACCACAAGCCTCTGTGTATTTCACTCTGATTTCATGTGATAGACCAACACAGAATTAAAGCACATAGAGAGGAAGAAAAACAATATGTGGTTTTTCACATTTATTACATGTAGAAATCCTAAAATTCTAGTTTGTGTAATAACCTTTTAGTGCAAATCTGATTGAGTTCATTTAAAACATATTTTATTTATACCACAGAGAAATAAAAGGTTTTGTTACTTATATCACCCAAGTAGCTTCAAAACTTTGAGTTGCACCAACATTTAATTTCTCTCTGGGATTTATAAAGTATTTTTCATTTGAACTGAAGAACATTTTGAAGCATTGATTTTAGTTAGTTGAAAATAATGGCTAGAATGCTGGTTACATTGCATTATGTGTTTCTAATGTATATAGAACAATATCTTCCATTTGAACAATTAGGATATTTCAAGAATTCTTCAGTCTCTGTCTGAGACAACCAAATGCAACATCCCATCCATCAAGTCTGAGTTTGGTTCTGGAAAAGAAACTGACATTAATGCTGTCCTCGCCGAAGTGGAAGAATTTCTCAAACAGAATACCAAATGCAGCAATGACACCCAGACAAAAACACAGTGTCAACTATCAGGTGGGTCCTGCTCCTGCGACAGTGGTGTTGTTATTCAGGTCAGAAGCAACAGAGATGCTCAGAAAAGCTAGCTGTAGGTGTATCCATCCCCAAATAAACAAAATCAGACTTTTAAAGTTTTTACATTCGTCCAAAATCATACATCTTAGTAGTTACGATTGCGATGTGTTTGTGTCCTGTGCTAACAGCCGAGGGGATTGAGAAGAAGAGCAACAAAACCCAGCATCTGTACAGACAAATGTGTCAGCTTGAAAAGGAGCTGAGTCTGATGGACCCGTCCAGCTTCCCCAGCCCAGTCAGCTTCGATAAGGCCCAGAAGCAGATCCAGGGGATGAAGAGCTACCTTGAAGATCAGCTCTTCACCTCCAGCCATTTGGACCTAGATGAGCCTAAACATGAGAAGTAAAAAAAAACAAAAAAAAAACATTACACTTACAGCTTTATTTTGAGCTTTTAAAAATGCTTATTGGGACGTGGTGGCTGAACTAGTGCTGTCAAATATGGACTCTTTGTTTCTGTTCTTTCCCTGTATTGACTTTATTTTCCTTCGTCCATGTTTGTTTCCTCTTTTAGTTCAGTTACTTTTCATCTGATTAGTCTTGTCATGTTTTACTCTTAGCCTGCTCTTAGTTTTATTCTTCATGAAAGCTTAATTTAGATTAATTTGCTTTTTCTCTCTCACACACACACCCTCAGTTAGCCAATCAGAACCGTTCCATTGTTCCACATTAACTCTCCCTTTACTTAAACTTCTGGTCCTCACATTCTTTGTTTCCTTCTGTTAAATCCTGTTGTTCTTCCTGTCAGTACCCTGCCGTCCTTGTCCTTATATTTATGGTTTTTGTTCTGCTCTGGCTCCCTTGGTTCTCTGTGATTTTTGTGAGTTTTTGTTCATGTTTTTTCATTAAATCTATAAGATCAACTCTACGTCACTGCCTGCTGCATTTGGGTCCACTTTAAAACAACACATCATAACAAAAGCATTGGCTTGGTCTATTCTTAACCAACAGATTGCCAATATTTACCCTTTCTAGTGGAGCTTTAGTTCCATCTGAAGGGCATCGTATTAAAATTCAGCCCCACAGTTTTGAATATAATATCCTCAGTAATACAAATACAGAAAGCAGCTGCATGTTTGTGATTTGTTGTTAGATTTTCTAGCTTCCTTAAAGGTTTTACTGTGTCAGAGGCTAATGTTAGCTTGTAGGCTACTTAAACAGAAACAAGGACTTTTCACAAAAGTACACAAAACACTTTTATGAAAATATTTGCTTCTTTTATAGCAGCGCAAGAACAAAGTATGTGAACTGGTATAAATGTTCATGAAATCTGTTTCATACCTCTGCCATATATCAAGTAAGAGATAACTGCTACAAAATAAGAAAAGCTCTAATATCTCTAAGTTCTCATAGCCAAGGCTGCAGCACAGTAGTAATTTTGATTTGACAAATAATGTAAAACCCTTTCTTTATCTGTCCAATTCCAGGTTTGTTCCTGAGCATGGCACTTCAAATGATGACGATGTTCTGAAAAAAAAGCCACAGCGTCGGGGTTTTCTACCCTGGTGGTTTATCTTTGTCGGCTGGTTGCTGGTGATTGGAACCAGTTTTGTTTCTGGATATTTCACGATGCTTTATGGGCTGAAATTTGGGAAGGAGTGCTCCATCAGCTGGTTGGTATCCATGATCGTCTCCTTCTTTCAGAGTCTTCTCTTTATTCAGCCACTGAAGGTAAGACTTAGTATTTCTGTTGGCCTAAAGCATAACTATCAGATTTATGGTGCTCTGGTTTCAAAACCTGCTCATAAATAATGCCTGGAAACAATTCATGGATTTGATATTGCCTTGAAATTTGTGTATTCAATGTGCTGCAGGTGGTATGTCTTGCAGTTTTCTTTGCACTGGTAATAAAGCGAGTCGATGAAGAAGATTTTCAAAATGTGGCGTTTGAAAGAAGTGGAAGAAAGTCTGGTAATGTCGTGATCCTCCAAAAACACACATTTAACTTCCAACAAATGACAACAAACTTTCAAACATTCACCATTTTAAACAGGTGATCAAAATAAAAAACAAACAAGCCAATGGGATTACCATCTTTATGAGCCACCTCCTCCTGCAGACATCGAGAGAATGAAAAGGAACAAGATTATGGAACAGAAGGCCTTTGCTTTGCTCAATGAGATCTTGAGTGAGTATAAAGTTACATTATTTTGGTAAATTATTTGATTTCAGACTTAACTGCGAGGTGTGTTGACTTTTTCTAAACGTTATGTTGCAGTTTACATGGGGTTCATGTGGATGTTACTGCTGGTGGCCTATGGTCAGAGAGATCCCAATGCTTTTTTGCTGAAACAGCACATTAAAAATAGCTTTTCTGACGACGTCCCAGACAGCATGACTCTTCAGGATGTTTTTACCTGGGCTAACACCACTCTACTCCAAAACCTCTTTGGAGAATATCCAGGTAGGAATCCTTCCAAAACATTAAAATGTGTCCACACACTTGTAGCTTCTGTTGAAAACAGCTGAAGGTGAACTCAAGTCTAAAAGCTGAATTTCTGTCAGAACAACTTTGATATTGCCTTATGTACAAAAAGTTAGTACTCATTAAGGCTGTTTGCAGCTTTAATGCCGCCCAGTAAAACAGATGTCTGCCTCTAGTTTAGAAAAATAAATATAATCCCAAGATAGCAAACAGATTGTGTTTATTAAACTTTACTTTATTGCCTTTTATCACGTTAATTGGATTTGTGAAAGTCAGCCTATTTGGTTCCATATTATCATTTGCAGGATATTTTGTGACACAAGCTGTAGACACTTTCAGGTGTTTTGATTCTTCTTTCTTTTTCTTTTTTTTTTACGTTGTTAAAATTGTGAAGGATGTCTCACTATTTCTCCCCAAAAAGAATCTGGAGTGTTTTACTTTATATTCAGCGTGAAGATAGGAAGATTTTGCTACTATTAGAAATGTTTGGGGTTTTTTTTTAAATGCTATAATGTTGTGACTTTTTCTTTCCAGTACTAGTAAAACTGTAAAATATTTTCCTGTAGGATTTATCACAGATGGAAACTCCAAGCTGGTGGGGAATGCTCGTGTTCGCCAATTAAGAGTTGAGCAGAACTCGTGTCAGATTGCAAGTCTCATGCTTGGATTAGTGCCAGACTGTGAAGCCCCCTATTCATGGGAGATAGAAGACACAGGTTCCTACGAAGCTGGCTGGAACCACTCTGTCAAGGAAAGTGCCTCCTCTCCATGGACGTACCAGACTGAAGCTGAGCTCAGAAGTCTGCCAGTCTGGGGACGACTGGTGCTCTACAGAGGAGGAGGATTTGTAGCTGAGCTCGGACCAGATATTCAAAATGCCAGCAGGTGAAATTCTGAAAGAAAAACTCTGAATTTTATATATATAAGTCAGAATGACTATAAGGTCAGAAGTCAGTTTCTTGAGAGAAAAAGTCAGGCTTACTTATGAGAAAAAAAAGAAAAAGTCATAATTATTAGATTGTCAGAATGACTAAAGTCAGAAATCTGAGAAAAAGTAACTCTTTGTTTTCAGCTCTAAAACATTATGTTCTTTGTCTACAGCACACTTGAGTATCTTTTCCATAATAAATGGCTTGATAAGTACACAAGGGCAATCTTTGTCGAGTTCACGGTTTACAATGCAAACGTGAACCTCTTCTGTATCGTCACGCTCTTGATGGAGACTTCAGCCGTAGGTGAGGAGTGCTCTTCTAAAGACCTGCAGCTTTATTAAACATAATCTTCTGGAAAATGCAGACTTATTTCTCCTCTTTCTGTGTTAGTAAATCATGTCTTTAACTTTGCAGGAGCATTCCAGTTCTACAGTGATCTGCAGGCTGTCCGTCTTTACCCATCAACAGGGGGGCTTTACTTCTTCGTTATGGCTTCTGAGATCATGTATTTGCTTTTCATTCTCTACTACATGTTCAAGCAGGTAAACACTTTAGTTATTCACTTTAATACTTCGTAAATCCTGGCAGTGAAATGAAACTAAATGAAATCACTGTCAAAGAAGATTTAAACATTTATTTATCACTAGTGCAATTGTGCTGGAGTTTTTTCTGGGTTCTGCAGTTAAATTCCCGCACCTTTCATTGTTTTTAACACCTAAAAACCTTACATTTATTTCTATCTACTCAACTTTACGTTACTTTCTTTAGCAAACCTTTCATGGCTTATCCTCTATGGGGAGACTGTCAATTATTGTCTAATAGACAACTTTTGTTCCAATTTACATTGATTTAGTATTTTTCATTTGCTCCAGGCTAAACAAAATTACAGAGATAGTCTGAATTACATCACAGTTTGTGTAATAATATTTGTACTTGAGTTTCCCTGAGTTTAAATGATTTTAAATGACTTATTCAAATTAATTAACTTTGCTATGATATTCTAGTTTAATGATAGGCGCCTTCATACCCTGAGGAGACAGGACGTCTCGGACTTTTTTACTCATTAAACGTCTCTCCAAACTCTGATCAAGTGAAAAAATAGTCATTTTAAAAAGTGCTTGAGCTACATTTATTTTATAGAAATGTGTATTTTATAAAAAGAGAAGTCAGTTATAAATCTATTTCCTCAGTGAGTAAATGTACTTGGATCTGTTCAGGTTCGTAAAGACAAAATGTGGTGGAGTTGCCTGAGGCATGTTTTTTTTTTTTTTTTTCAGTTGTTTTAATACTCTGAAGGTCCACGAACCTAATTTTCCAGCAGACAGCTACAAAACCTCCCTTTAATCTGAATTGCCAGTGGGCACTTTGTGCAACCCGGGATTTTTGATTTCTGTCTGTTTTGCTAATAGCAACTGAACATGCCACTTATGTGTTTTACTAGATCAGTCTAACAAGATATGCAACTCTACTATCATGAATTTTAACTTCTTTTTTTCTGCAAATCCAGTACTTAGGTATATAGCACCTATTGTCACATAAGAAAAAGCAAATCACTCATGGCAGTTCTTTTTCTGGCTTTAATAGCAACAATCTTCTATCATTCGTAATTATGCTACGTATAACGTAATGATGTTCTTTCACCTCCTTCTCCACTATTAATGGTAATTTAGCTCCTGTTAGACATGCTGTTTTGTTTCATTCTCAGTCCCTTAAGACCTTTATGTTGTTCTAGGCTGAAAAACTGAGAAAAAGATATTTGGACAGAGAAAATGTCTGAAAGGGAAAACTTATCTGTTCACATATAAACCACTTTGCAAAGGCATTTGTGACTCTTGGAGCTTTTTATATTTGTTACAATCATTAATTTTTTGCATTTTATTGTGTTTTTTATCATAGACCAACACAAGCAATTGGACAGAATACACACTACTATAAAAAAGACTGTTTTTGAAAGGCGATCTTTGAAAACCACTTAGGCACAGTTCAATTTAATGTAAATTCTTAATTTTACGTCTGGGCTGAGTGGACCTGTACAGTCTATGCTACTGGATTAAAACCCATTTTTCTTATTTAGTTTCAAGAACATTCAATTTACACCAACTCAGAATTTATTAATAAGCACTTAATTAGCAATAAACCATTCTGTTTTTATTGTAATCACAGATTTGAATGTTCAGAAGATTTTTTAAGCCTTTTATTTGAGAAAATCACCTACATCATTTGCTCTAGTCATTTGTTAAAAATATATATTTTTTATGACAGGCCAAATTATTGAAGCAGCATCGTTGGCTTTACTTCAAGAACAAGTGGAACCTTCTGGAGCTGAGCATCATCCTGCTGAGCTGGAGTGCCACTGCGGTTTTTATCCAAAGGACTCTGCTTGGAAACCGTGATATGAAATTCTACCAAACCCACAAAGACCAGTGAGAGCAACATCCAAATCTATCTTATTGTATTATCTAACTACATGGAGCGTGTTTATAATCTAAAATGTTAAACTCAGTGAAACTTTGCTGCTTTTAATAACTCACCTGTTTCTGCCCTTGTAGATTTGCCAGTTTTCGTGAAACTGCTGCAGCCGACTTAGTTCTTCAGTATTTGGTTGCTTTCTTGGTTCTTCTGTCCACTGTCAAACTGTGGCACCTTCTCAGACTGAACCCCAAGATGAACCTGATCACGGCTGCACTGCATCGAGCCTGGAATGACATCTCGAGTTTTCTACTCATCATCGTGATCACACTAGTGGCATACTCAGTTGCAGTGAGTACCTTGCAAAACTTTCATCTCACAATCATCCCTCCTGGCTAATTAGATGAACTAGAATGGATTTTAAAAAAATTATAATTAAAGATATAATTATGGTGTTGTAAGTTGAAGTAAAAAAAAAAAAAAATCTGCTTCTCCAAACCTTTCCCCATCCAAATAAATATTAGACATAAAACAATTCAAATTAAAGTTATTTAATTTATATATGTTTCTTTTAGAATGTTTCAATATGCAATTTGCACATTGCAGGAGATAATCATAATTGAACAAATATGCTAATTTCACTCTTACCTTTCTTGCTTGACTAAGTCTGTGTTATTACATTAAAAAAAATCTGAATATGGGTGTGATTGTGCAGGATTATGAAAATGACTTTTGGATTGTATCAAGAGTATAACATAATAGAACAAAGTCATCACTGCTTTAAACTTGCACACATTTTCTGCATGGAGGCTTTAGTGGTTCAAAATTGTGACAACAGACAAAAATCCAGGGTAAACATACCAATAACATTCTTGGGTCCCTTGCACATAGAGATCGGTATACGTTTTGCACCATGTGGATGTGTGCAACTCAAAGTTGTGCATATCTTACATAAAGATAAGTCGAGTTTTTCAGGCATTACATTGAGCAATGAGGACAGAGAAAACAGAGGAGGAGCAGGGAAGCATGCAGGCAGAGGTTTATAATATTTCACAAATCTGACACCCGGACTCATTAAAAACAACTTCAAGCTTCAGAGCTGCTGTTGGATAAACTTAAATACAAAACACACATTTAGGACTTTGTGTGCATGATTCCTTTTGATTGCACTTGCTAAGATATGTAAAAAGAGCACTGATTCTGGTTACAATTATTTCATAAAATAGCACAAACCTGCACAATCTGTACAGAAACCTCCCTCACCTGCATTGTCTCATTCTGAATTAGTTGATTAAAATATTGATGTTTCCTCCTTAGACCCAAACTGATGGAAAAAATGAGTAAAAATGCAATAAAAACTTCAAGCACCTTTAATTATTTAGTTTTATTGTCTGGATACAAAACATTGAATATTTCCAACTTCTGCTTTTATTTGTAAATTATTCTTTATTTGTACTTAATGTGATTAAAGAAAAACATTGTTGTTTAAGTAAATTACTTTTAAATGATCCGTTTTAAGACTTTAATTTGTCATAAATAACTTCAGAGTTTCATGTGTCGATTGTCACATGTCATCTTTTCAGAGTAACGTGATTTATGGCTGGGAGATTTCATCTTACAAAACCTTTTTAGATTCTCTTCTGACCATCATCAGTCTGCAGATAGGCATCTTTAACTATGACCAGGTAAACGGTGTGATTTAATATTTTATATTTTTGACTCATTTAGGTGTTTCAGATTAACTGTATTTAATGCATTCTTCAGTCTGATGTTTTACAGTTAACTGTGCACACTGATCCACTGCATTATTCTAAAATAAAAAACAATGTTTACTCAGATGTTTTACTCAGCTGAATCATTTCCCAGGTTTTGGACAGTCACCCAGTCCTCGGCGGATTGCTGTTTGGCTCCTGTATTGTCTTCATGACGTTTGTGGTTCTAAATCTCTTCATTTCAGTGATTCTTGTGTCTCTAAACTTGGAGCAAATGCATCACAAGGTAACACTAATTTTAAAATTCTTTACTTGGTTGACTGTTTTTATCTCATTTCATAATATCTGAGTTTAAGCATTGTACTTAAACACAATTTAAGTACAATATGTTAGAAGCTACATGTGTTTGAATTCTCTGAGAAGAAAAAATATGATTTCTGAGTTATTAATCACCCAGTCACTGATCATTAAAAATTTGGCCTGTTTCCATCACCAGTTGATTTCTGGGTGTCGCATCTCTGATTATGCATGCATGCATGATAAATAGCTCTGCTTTATCATGTTAACACTTCTAATTCAAACTTCTTTAAAAGTCCGGCCACAGTCTTTGCACGGCCTTTACAGTAGAAACTGTCCAACAACTGCAGATCAGAGAGAGAGTGCATTAAAATCTGAAAACTGTGCAAGGAAGAACTCAAAATACAAAACTGAACCGGGCTCCAAACCTGACGATTAAAAAATGGTTTCACCTTTGAAAAGCAAGCAACAGAGAACCTGCTTCCATTATCTAGGCAGTAGACAACCCTTGATCCATCCAAAATGTTTTTTGTTTTTTTTCAAACTCATCAGAGTTGTTTTGAAGGTAAAAGGTGGGCCATCCTGACAGATGCTCGTTATGTTGTAACTCAACAGCATCTGCCTGAGACAGAAACTAGAATCTTAATCATGAACCTGCGAAAACATAGGACTCTACTTAAAACTTGAATTAATTTTAAGAATGTATGTTCACGGTTCACAAATCAAATGCTAGTTAACATTTCACTTCCTCATTCTGCCCTTTTAAAGTTGCCCAAAGTATAAAGCTGAAATTTCTTTTTTTTTTCACCCACCGGTTTGTTCTGCTTAACCCAACAATTTATCTGTGAAGAAAAGGCTCTTTGATTTTCTGTTGTTCATTAACCTTCCCTCACCTTTTTCTATTAAAAAAGTTTAGTTTCTTTGTTGGAAATCTTAAAGCTTAAAGAATTGTAATAACCAGTCATAAATAATAATTTTTCATTATGATTACTACCATTGTTCTGTAAATAAAAGACTTTTAATAGCAGTCTAGAAAGTTCTAAATGGTTGTGAATAGAAATGGGTTAGTTATGAAAAAAGTCACAACTTTTAAAAAGGTCACTGATTATGGATTCAGAAAGTTTTCTGCTGTTAAATCCTTGGAGATTATTTTCAATATTATGCTAGCTTAATGGAGAAGGCTCACCACAAAGCATTTTTATGTTTCCATGTGAAAATATATCTTTTCCAGATAGTTTACTTACTGGAGAGAAATATATTTTTAAGCAACGACATATAATTTAATTAAATTAAGTGTTTCATGTTTTTATATTGATTGTCAAAACAACACAAGAGTGTAGGGAAATAATCATTTTAAGCTGTTAGCAAAGAAAGATTAATATTTCCAAAATATGCAGGGATGTGGAATAGTTGAAAATGAAATAACAGTTCCTGTCAGTTTTTTTAACGAGTAGAAGTAAATAAATAAATCGGAACAATAGTGGATAAAGTGATAACTTTTGTTCAAATCAAGCCAGTAGAAGGACCAATAAAAACATTTTTTCTGGTCCCTACTGCATGCTGTTGTCACTACATTTATCTTTTATAACAAGTTTCATCAGTGATACATATGGGAGAACATCAAAGTCAATAAACACTTCTTTGGAGAAACAGCTAGTTTAAAGTCTGATTGCCGCCAAACCTAATAGTGAAATTAGCAACAAGCACTCTGGTTCCCAAGCTGACCTGAATTAACTGGAAAACAGGAGAAAACTGCTGCATCTTCAGATGGTGGCTGATGCGGGTCGATTTGAAACAAAAATTAATTAAAGGTAAAAATACTGCATCACAAAATTCTACACACTTCTCTTAAAATGCCAGATTTTTGTGATTTAATCTGATTATTCTGAACACATTTAGCTGGTAGGATCTGATTGGCGTTTGCTCATCTGCATTCTCCGCTAAAGCCTTAGTGTTAGGAACTAAAAAGCTCTGTCATTATATTATGGCTGCAGTATTGAACTTTAATATGAATTATGTTTTGACATATTTGTGAAATTTGTCACTATGTTGTGCCTTCCCCCTGCGGTCCTACTGCCATCTGCAAAAATAAACAGCTTGGTCAGAAACAACCAATCAGAGTCAGGAGGAAGGTCTTAGCGCTGTCAATCACACTCGTGTCGGGTCTGCTCATTGTGCTAATGATGGAGAAACAACCTGTTACATAAAACTGTTTATCTGCCATCATCTGTGGCTATGCTAACTAGCCTTAGCATTCAATGGCAGACTCCGATGTGGGCAATTAGCCGTAGGCCAGAAGAACATGTGAGCAACAATTGCTTTTCCACACAGGGTCATTTAGATTTTGATTTTTTTTTCTCTCACTTTATAATACCTTAACTTAAAAAACAAATTTTTTTGTTGACATGTGTTGTCTTTAACTAATATTTAAATTGGTTAGACTTCCTAAAACACTGAGAAAACAAGGAAATCAGGAAGGGAGTGAACACTTTTCACACCACTCTATGTACTTTGTGAAAATTGCAACTTTTCCTTATGTAAACAAAAAGTTTTAAATACAAAAGTATGAACAAAAACGCAGCAAGAATTAATCATGATTTCCTCCTCGTGTGAAGTTTTTATTTTATTTTAAAATGCTCTGACATTTCTGCTTTGTCTAAATTCTCAAACGCACAGCTGTTTTATATAAAACTTTACTTTGGATAAATCATCTTAGATAAATGTTGTCATTGAATGTTTTTGAGCCAGAAATAGCATTATTTATGTTTATGAGGCAATCTGTCGGATGCAGTGTTCTGTAATGTCCTTTTCCGGTATAATTGCAGCTGTCTAGACAGTCTTTGCTGTCTGAAAACATTACCTGTTCCTATTGCCAGAGATCACAAAAAACTATCATAATTATTAACAAAAATCCCAAACATTTTGTTGAAATCAGTGGCTTGCATAATGGTTTGTGTGTTATGGAGCTTTTTTCTTTCTTTCTTCAATTTAGTATAATTTCATCTCATATCTTATTATTGCAGATGTGAATCTAACTTGAGTATGCAAGGTCTCCAAATCAGCCCATAACATCCTCTGATATTAAGTCCCACTGCTCAATATTGCTGCATTTTGTTGTGAAAAGCAGGATCCACAGCTATATTAAAAGCATTTGCACAAAGGTCAAAGTCAATATTGTGTTCAAATCATAAATTCAAATGGTAACTGATAAGTTCTTAAAACATTTTTATCACAGCTTGGCTCTTAGGCTCGTGTGTAACACGCACAATAAGAGTGTCTTCTGACAACTTTTTCTCGACAGCAAATGCTTTCCAGTGTCTGAAAACCAAAGAGTAAGAATCAAAGTTATTGGTCCAAAGTCTGATGGCTCATGCCTGTGTCAGTGTTTTTGTTTTTAAAGTGATTCTGATTTTCTTTCTTCTGGCCCAGCCCTCTGAAGAAGAAGAGATTGTTGACCTCCTGCTGAACAAACTCTGCAACCTGTTTGGTATCAGATATAAAAGTGAAAAAGACGCCGTGGAGCCCGACGGAGAGGGCAGCAGCAACTTGACCCTTAATAACAACAGGAATATTCTTACTAACACCTCGGTTGAAGACAACATTTATCAAAAGTCTGACAACTAAATGAACAGGAGATGTATGTCAAGATTTTATGTAGTAATTTCCTCTTTCGTTTTTACTTGTTACATTAAAGAATTATTCAAAACTTTACTCTATAGAGTAGATATGCACTTCTGATTACTCTGCTGCTTGTTCTGCTTCCTTTGCAGTTGTGCATAGTTTAATATGATCCTCTGGGCTTTTAGTATGAAGTAGGAAAAACTGAATATCCTATTCAAAAAGTTGTTCAATACAGCTTAGTTGAATAAGTTATTCAGAGTACTACTGGCACTGAAGTCTGAATGAATTTTAGAAAGCATCTCACTCCTTTCTTTCACGTTCTGTGATGATCAAGCTGCTTTTTGCAGGGTCTGAATGACCTCATCTTTGTTAGTTTTTTATCTGCTTCAGAATAATTCCCAACAGATTTATTTGCTAGTTTCTTTATTTTCATAGCAATGATGATATTTGTTGACTTTAATAAAAATGCAGGTCATACATCGGGTGACGTTTTGTTGCATTTTTCTCACACTTTTTTAAAACTACGTGTTTAAATGGGCCAAATGATGTTATTTAAAAATGGCCTTGTTTGCAGTAACAGTAAGAACTTTAGACATTTTTTACCTCCTTCGTCATCATGCTTACTGATAAATTTGGGTCACCTTCTGGGCTTGTTTGTCAAACTCATCATATTAAACTTGCTGTAGATATGCAAAAGTTTAAGTGTGTTTTCTTGTCTTCCTCAGTTTAAAGAGTGCTATGAGAATGATATTGTGTGTCATTCACATAGCACACATTGCTTTCCTTATCCCAGGAAAATAAAAATAAAAATGCACAGGTTACTAATAAACTTATACATTTGCATTCTCTTAAAAAACCTGAAATAAAATTTCCAGATTAAATTTCCAATGGAAAACTACACCTACATTTTAGGGTAAATTTATAAATTTGAATTTGTTGTAATTCTCATCAACATTTTCCACAGTGAAGGCATTTAAAACTCAGATCCTGTGTGTATGTTCCTCATTGCTGCATAATATTATCAGGATGTGACATACAAAACCTGGCATATGTTATTGGTGAATAAAGCATGGGAGTCATAAGTGAATGCCATATTATAAAAGACATCTGTTATCAAAGAAAATCTTGAACTTCAAGACCTTGAAGTGCTTAGACTGAGCACTCAGATGTCACAAACTATCTATCAAACTATCTTTTTGAACTTTTCCTCAGTGCGCTTTTGATTTTAAAGCTGTGTTACTGGAGAAGAGGTTATGAAAAACAAGAGCACAACTACGTTAAAAGTAAGGTTTACCAGAAAAAAGTAATTTTGTCCGTCCATATATTTACTGTGCAGGTCTGGCTCTGTTGAGTGACATTGAAAGAGGGGCAGTAATCACTTGACAATTGAAAGCAATTCCATTCCAAAACCAGAGGTATTAATTTGCTGCTTTTATAACTTGGCTGAGAGGATTTGTCTCTGCCTGCCGCTAAAGCATTAGTGAGGTGGGGTCAGTCACCGAGGGCCCAGTTTATGTATTCACATCAACAGAGTTGGACAAGGTTCAGGTTGGAGCTCTGTGCAGTCCGGTCACGTCCCTCTGAAGCAAAGACTGGAGGCCATTTCCATATGGACCTTTTCTTCTTATAGCACATGAAATTGCTGTATTAAAACAATACAACTAGGCAGCGCCATACAGTTGAGTAAATAAATAGGTTAACATTTAGAGGACAAATGTTCTCAGCCAAGTAAGAAATTAGACCCAAAGGAAGAACTTTCTCTATTTTAGTGCCATTGGGTTTTGTCTACAGAAATGTTTCTATTGTTTGTAAAAATTCATATTCATAATGCAAACTTTACCACCAAAGAAAATCTACCAGGGTGACGCATACTGGTCGCACTGTACATTAGCAGTCAAAGGAATAAGAGGCAAGAATAGATACATCTCTGGAAAAAATTAAGAGACCACTTAAAACCACCATTTTCTCTGAGTTTACTTTCTAAAGTTATATGTTTAAAATAAACATTGTTCTTTTTTTCTATGAACTACTGACAACATGTCTCTGAAATTCCAAGCAAAAATTTAGTATTTATTAGCAGAAAATGAGAAATGGGCAAAAATAACAAAAAATATGCAGTGCTTTCTGACCTCACATACATTCATATTCTTTTAGAAACAACAATATTGATGTTTTAACTCAGAAAGAGTTCAGAAATCTATTTTTGGTGGAATAACCATGAGGTTTTCAATGGGGTTCAGTGCAGTGCTCTCTTCATTTTTTAAGAGCTGTATATTTTTCTTCTGTCATTATTCACCATATTCCCAAAGAAATTAAGTATCACTCTTTAAATATCTGTGTCATACTGGGAAACAATTAGGTACGGCAGCAACATAAAGGTAAGATCAAAGGTGGATACTAACAAGCTGCAGTTATTCAGCTGACTTGAATAACATTTCTTGAGTAACTTTTGGAAAAAACTATCTTTGAGAGTAGTTTCCCTTCACTGTATTGTTACTTTTACTTCAGTAATATGAAAGTAAATTATTGCTTCATTTACTTCAGTAAAATCTCTAATACTCTATCAATAGAAATAACTTTGCAGACAGAAAAAAAACATTTTTTAACCAAAATAGTACAAATTTATGTGAAAGTGAGACTTCTTGTTTGTTCACATGTTATTTTTTATCAGCTGACCCTGTTGTGCCACTTGGAGGTCCATAAATAAATATCATATATTGTCAATGGAAGTATCTTAACCTATTCTAAAATATACACATTACCCACTAAGTATCAGTTTCATGAAAATACATTTTTAATGTCTTACAAAATAAAAAATAAGAACCAGTTGGTTTACTCAAGTACTCATTAATTTTCACTGGTAATTTTTATTGAGAGCCATGGAGAATTTAGTACTAGAGCCTGAGAGTTAATATAATTAACTACTACTTTTCTGTGTTGTTAATATTGAGCAAAACCCTCAATTTAAACAAATCCCCACAGAAAACTGTTCATATCAGAGTATAACAAATCATTGCAATTACTGGAGTCCTGTTTTTTTCCACTATAATTGTACGACCTTTCAATGTTTCAGGACACTGTTGCTATTTTGCTGAGGAATAAGCACAAATCAAAGGCCATGTGCATCAATAATTAAGACAGCAGCAGACAGTAATTAGAAAAAAAAAAGTTTCATGTTTGTTATTGTGACAAAAAACCAAGACAGCCAAGAAAAAAATGGGAAGTCCACGAGTCTGTCATAACCCTTAATGCCAAATTATAAACAGCACAGTCTTGCTGAGAAAACCCAAGACACTGTGCTGCCGGCATGTCAGGCCAGCCAGGAGAGCTGGAGGTTATTTTGTCTCTCAGTGGGTGAATACTGCCATAAAACTCACAGCGATATTTCCAAAATGCATATTGAAGTAATGGATTTCATTTGGTTTTGTAGTTGTTTCACAAAAGTTTGCACTTGAGACATAATTTAGTGCTGCTATAAATTCCTTCTGAAGCTTGTAGAACTGCTTCACTTTCAATGAATTTGATGTTTTAAGTGCTTTGTCTCCGTTTACAGTCCTTCCCTGCATGAGCAAAACATACAGATAAGGTCACAAAACAGAGTTTGGCTTTTACTTTTCATTTCATAATACAATGTCTTCTAATACCATGTGTGCAAACATAAATAGTTTTGTTTTTGTTTTTTTCTAAATTGGCAAAGCACATCAGGGCTGCAAGTCTTATTGGGAACAGAAATACCAGGAACTACAAACATTGCACACAGTGGCTATTTTGAGATTAGTTTCTTCATCATGGATCTCAATTTGCTCACACTTTTCTTGATCTGGACACTCATAGACATATAGAGACCCCTAGTTGACTGTGATGGGTAACCGTAGCAACCCAGGACACATGCATTTCAGTGTGAATACAATGTTCCATACATAACATCACTCACCCACAGGATTGATCTTTTCTTAACACGATTCAAACGTTTACCTGCAAACATTGGACAAAGCATTTAGTTGCAACAATCTCAGCCATGATGGTGCAGCTTTGGTCACATTCCTCACCTTTAAATACAGGCCAGAAAAATACAGAAAATAACAGAAAAACATCTTAAAACATTAACATAAAACAACTGATTCATGACTGTATGCACTATATCCACTGCTTCTTATGCCATGACAATATTTTGCTGCTGAATCAGATTTTCGTTTTGATAAATTTCAAATTAATGCAAGTATTATAGTTTTCCCAGCACTCATAGAAATATGTTAATACGGTATTTAATGTATTCTATATGAATTTAGAAAACTGTCTTCAATAACAGCCGGTCATCAAGTCAAACAAAATATTCTTTCATTCAACTCAGGGTTCCCACCTTTAGCTTAGTTAAAAGAGAAAATGTCACCAGTAATTTTGATTTATAGCTCTTTGTTGAATTCCTGTGTGAATTTTCGGGTAGACACAAAAGGATAATAAAATACCCTAGACCTCATGTTTGCCATGGCAGTGACATATTAAATGAAACTGAACAAAGAAACAACGCCTTTGTAATGAAAAGCTCCTGCAGGCAGAAATGGAGGTGGGGTGAGTCACACTGCAAAGAATTATAAAAATAAAGTTGGTAATGCTAGTCATCATTTCAGTCAAGCAGCAAAAGATTACAAGTGCAGAAAGATTGTAATTTCTGGTAATATTTGCCTTTATTTCAGAGTGAAACATTCAGGACAAACAATGCTGTGCAATTTAGTCACCTTTACATGCAGACAAAGACATAATAAAAATTAAGAAAACATTGTGAAAATTTAAAAGAAGAAATAAAAAGACTTTATATATGGCAAAGTAGATTAATGATCCACAAAATCTGATAAAATACATAGAGGGTTGGATTTAAAATTAAAACAATGGAGGATAAAAGACTTTGTCTTTAATTTTACTGTAAATATCAAACCAGAGTTCAACTGGTAAAACAGAACAGTCATATCTACAATAAGTAAATTTTTGAAGATGAGGAAAAATATGTAGTAATCTGTGGAAAAAATTGATATACTTTCTCCAAAATACCTGCTGTTTAAATAGGAACATGTACAGATTTTAGTGTAAATAGTCACTCTCCCTTTGCAAAAAGAAGTAAAGATATTTATGGATCTGTTCAAAATGTCCTACTTGACACCTTGCAGAGACAATGTTTAACTGGGAGGAGGCTGAGTAGTAACCTCGAGATACGGAAGAGAAAAAAATATTTAACAGTCCTAAGTGTCTCTCCTGTCTCTTCCAGTGAGGATATTCTGGATTTAAAAAAAAAAAAATCAGGAGAGAGTGAAGCCTGAAGACCTCAGCTCAGATTAATTAAAAAAAAAAAATTAAGAAAGTTAAAGAAACTGGTGAGCATTATCTCTTTTTAAAGACTTAGAGAAATAAGATGAACTGGAAATTACTCTGAAGTTGAGTGAAGCCTGGGTATCTCTGGAGGATTTTTGGACGGAAAGACGACATTA
This sequence comes from Poecilia formosa, assembly GCF_000485575.1. Taxonomy (NCBI): domain Eukaryota; kingdom Metazoa; phylum Chordata; class Actinopteri; order Cyprinodontiformes; family Poeciliidae; genus Poecilia; species Poecilia formosa. Next base: position 754,479 of record NW_006800239.1, on the reverse strand, counting down.
ACTGACTCGACTTAGACATGGAGCAAAAAGTCTGATAACAGAGTGAATCAAAGGCAAATAACTGGCTGAACCTTTTAAAGAAATTAATTAGGAGGAATATCAGCAGAGCAGAAAAAAAAAACATTTTAGAATCTATGTGCCATGGATACCGCATGGGCAAAGGACAGGCTGGAAACAGGAGAAGAAAGATAATGAGTAAGATGACTGAGGTAGTTAGTCACTAATGGAAAACCAAGCCTCTGCGGTGCATAAAAGCCGTTATCACAAGACACTTAATGAAACTGTCAAATTATCTGTAGGCACCACAAATGGAACTTCATTTCTGATTGAAGTAGAGGCTCTGATTGTATTTCAATGTGGTATATAAAAAACACACAGATCTGATTAGGGATTTTTAAAAAAATGCATTACAGTGAAAAGTTGGTACAACATTTAAATCTAACTGAGATATTACACTGTAAGACTTTGCTGTGATGCCAATCAGCCAGAATGTTGATTTTTGAAAACTTGAGATTCTGTGGGTTACAGAGAGTTTCCTATCATGTGGAGTCTGGGAGTTCCCTGAGTGTTTTTGGCATGAACCAATTATCTGTTGCTTAGTTATAGTGATTAATTAGGTTGGCAACATGTTGGACATTAGACCAAATGCGTAGGATTTTGATGGCAGCATATCAGTTCTGTAAGATTAGTGAACACATTCATGCATGGTTGTCAGAATGCACCACAGAGGTTTCTGAAACTCTCTTGGGAACATTGCAACTATGGCATTTAGTTCCTCTCTAGTTTCAACCCAAAACAATCGTATTAAGCAGCTCCATCAAACAGTGCAACCTCTTAAAGGTAGTTCAGTTGATAATGCATCATGCTTAACTCCCTGTACTCACTCCTCAGCTTTGTTTAGTTTCAGATTAGAAATCACATTGTAGGCATTTTGAATTGACCTGTTGCTTAAATGTGTGATGCAAATAAAATATCAGACTTGCTGTTGCAGAAACAGGTGAAAAAGCTAATTCTAGATTAAACTGCATATGTATTTGTAACTGTATGTTTGCTTGACAATTGCCGTGAGATTACTTCTGAAAGGAAATTGTACAACATACATAAACTGTACTATACTTTTGTATAATACAATTATGACACGCAAAACATTTAGCGTTCTCCCAAAATCCCTGTCCTCATTCTTCACTCCTATCGCTATTAACCTTCCCAGATATATATTTTCCACACCACCAACCACAGATATTCTTGCAGCAAAGCTTCAACTAAGTTTTACTTGACTTGTGTTTAACTGGGTTGGCAAACCAAAATGGGTAGATGAGCACAAAAATGTCAGGCAGGATATTTTGCCTGATCAAGACCTACATTAAAATTCATTTCAATAAACGTAGCAAAACTCAAAGGCTGAGATAATGTTCACCCTGGGCTCTACACGAAAGAAAAATCCCGGTTCAGTCATTGGCAAGGTTTCCGAGCAATTTTGCATTTGCATCCTGAAAGGGACTGACAAGAAAACGATAACTGCTGCACCAAAGTGAGATTAAAAAAGCACAGGGAAAAACGTCATGTAATTTGTGTGACAATGCATTTATCCAGTCATGTAATACAGAATGATTTGGTACAATTAATCTGAGTTATTCATTCTTTAATTTTATAAATTTAAATTAGATTTAAAATAAAAACAAGCCTAATTTGTGTTACTGTCTATCAGAAAACACGTAAAGTTTTCTGCATTGCTCTTAGAATAAAAAAAACAATCATAATGTGACACTTGTAATATGTAATGTGACTGCTGGGGATCATAACTGACTGAACAGAATCCAGTGAAACCAGACACAGCCAATAGTTCATGAACTGGTCTTACCTTTAAGATCACCTACCTAATAATGTGTTGGTTCATCTTTTGATGCAAAAACATTCCTGATTCATAAGATATTGAATCAAGAATTCAGAGGTCTGAAGCTGTGCTGTAGGGTTTGGCACTAAGCTTGTAACAAATCCCCGTATAAACGAGAAATGTATTCGCTCAAGAGAGTTCTTTGAATTGTTTTTTTATAAAAATTTAGAAATAAGTATGTTTGTTGCTTTTCATAATCAAAACCAGAAAGAACGATTTGAATGAAATAAAAAAAAGATAGGACACGTCAGCTTAATGATGCGGCTAGGAGTTGCACACTACATTTAATAACCAAGCACCTGTTTTCCTGGAATCATCGCATTATTTCTGCCATTCTTTAATTTTTTACAATTAAACAACCCCACATCAAATCTATAGCCCAGCCTATGAACAGGGACGCAACTACATACTTTCTGAGGTTTATGCGAACATGTCATCGGCGCCCCCGGCCCCAATGACATAAACTTGTACAATTCATCTTTAATTAAAGTATCAATAATAATAAATGTACATATATGTGAATAAATTGCTGCCTACAGGGCAATTAAAAAGAATGAAACAGAAAACAGGGCAATATTTCATCATTTAATATATAAGTGAGCCAAAGAGCCACTTCTGTTGGCCTGTGTCTAGAACCGCCTATGGGCTGCAGGTCTGAGGCTTTTTGTTAGCAAGTTTTCTATCATTTTGCAGCTTGATAGGAAACCAACTCATTCCATCTCCATATCCATCTTGTGTAAATTACAAGTAACTATAGCATAATGATCCTGCTCTCTCCATCCTTACTGATAACTTTGCCTGTGAATTATTTTTAAAGTCACAATTTTTATGGTTATATTTACATTATCGACATCACAACTGGATTACTTCAAACCTAAGGACCAGGAGATTTTCTCACTTTTATTTTTACCTTACTTTTCTTCACTTCCAAGTTGAACTAGGGCAAAATGCCGCCGTCCGACCCCAAGGACATCGGCAGTATTCTACAACGACTTCAGTTTTTAGAAACGAAGATTCAACGGCTGGAGGTGAACTTTGAGATCAACGCTACCTGTGGAAATGAAACAACTCTTCCTCAAATCAGCGGAGAGGTCGTACGCCCCGCACCAAGCAGCTCACCCTGGATCGCTCAGGGCGTCAAGCCGAAACAAAAGTCTTACACTGCAGATCCTATGAGACGACTAACAGGGAGAACACCTCAAATGGACGAAACAGCGTGGCCAGCTCTGAGCCGAAACCCACCTTCAACTTCAACACCTGCTCCGCCAAAGAATAGCAAACAAGCAGCTGGAGCCAAAACGGCTCCACCGACCCCGCTACCAAGGACAAAGCGACCAGCCCAAGCCTCAAAACATTCCGACTCCGTGGGAATCCCACTGAAAAACAGATTTTCTGCACTCCAGTCTGAGCCTCTGAGTGAAAACCCGCCTTCAAACATCAGCAATGAGGCTAAACCAACACATCCACCCCACAAAGCTCCGAAGGACAAAGTGACGACCAGGAAAACGAAAGGTACGCAAAGAGTGCTTATTGTTGGAGATGAGACAGTAAATGGAATCAGTCATGTTTGCAATCCCAAGAAAACCAGAGTGGTTTCTTTTCTTGGTGACACTGTGTCTGATTTGACTCTCAAAGTGCTCTCTCTAACCACTGATCAGCCAAACATGGAGACTTTAGTTGTGCATGTTGGAGCCAANTTAATCAAATTGTAATCAAAATCCACACGTTGAGAAAATAAACATTTTCCATTCAAAAAACAATTTACTATTTACTACCATTTACTCTATTTACTCCCAAAATATTGAATAAATACAGCAGAAATATTAGCTCAACAGAAAATATATTGGTTGTTTCTAATCTGTTAAGTTATGTAACCAGCAGCAAGGTGCTGTCCATCCCTTTTATGTGTTTCAAGGTCCCTGGTTATTCATGTAACGTTGTTAGAAACTACAAGCACCGATGAATAGCTACCTGCCTGTTTTAAAAGTTAAAAGGCCAAACCTTAACAAGCATTATTAATATAATAGGTCTTAGAACTACTGCAGAAGCCTGCATCCACATATCTCTCTGTCTCATCTCCGCTTTTGGGGGTACAGTCAATAAGCCCCAAGGAAAATGAATGACCTCTTGGAGTGCTTTGTGACCACCAGCCAATAGTGTGTCAGCTATTTTCTTAAATATTTTTAGATAAGTGCAACAAAATAATTCTGTCAAAAGGTGAATCATGTGGAGTCAAGTTCTGCTAAAATTCCACTAACATTGAATCACAAACAGGCGGAAGTCGAGAGGTATCCACAACAACCAGATGAAAATGTTGGCCTAAAAGGTGTTTGCGATATGTGAGGAATTTTGTTTAAATAAACAATGTAGAAGAAAGTAGAAGAAATAATAAAAACATCTCTGCTAGAAATGGTTTGCTCTTTGTAACAACAACTGGAATTTATTTTTTAAATCCCATTTTTGTAGGGGAGCTTTCTTCTGTAATCTTGAAAACAACATGACCCAGTATAAATATTAACTTAACACCTGGTAATTCTCCAGTATGTATCTATTTAACCCAGAGTAAAAATTAGCACACAGGGGCAACAGTTTGAGTTATGACCTCCAGATCAACCCACCAGGCTTCCCCTGCAGCTCTATTTTTGGAGGGGGTACAGTTCATGAGCTACAATGGTTACGGAATAGGACACCCAGGGCCTCCATCCGAGACATTAAATCTACAATATGGTGGATCTGCAGGAAGAAAGGGCTTTTGTTTGAGCCAACGAACAGGTGCTCACTGCCAAGAGTTCCTATCAGGTTTGGCTTCAGGGTGAGACCCTGGTCTCTTTGATCTGGGCAGTACAATAGCATATTTTATTGGATTTATAATAAAGATTGTTAGATTACATTTTACTGACCCCAATTCCAGGGCCTATGTACACATCATGCAATGATACATAACAGACAAAATGGTCCTGACCAGCAGTGGTGTTGAGATTTATTTGAAATAATAAGATGTTAGTTTAAAACATACATCCTGCAGCATTAAACAATACTTTCATTTTTAGTTTTTCAAGTTTTGTTTTTAGTTTTATGACTTCCAATCAGCAACTGGATGCCGCGGATATGCGGTTGCTGTTCTCTGTCCACGGATTATCTTTCCAAACAAATTTAATTCATTTAGTAATTTATGATCTTCCTTCTGATAAGGAAGGAGTACATTACCTAAGTGTATTACTTTATCTCCCTTATGACCTTTATATCTTAAGATAAAGTTATCAAAACTATTATCTTTTACCTTCCACACTCTTTTACTACACAGCTAATGAAATTTGTAATAAGATGAGACTTCAAAACAATATAATACGTCACTTGACCCTCCTGGTGCCATTGTTCTCTTTAACTATATATTACAGTGGTTGAATTCCAAAAACAACTGCACTGTTCTATAACATTTTAAAGCTTCCATTGTCAGAAAAAGAAAATAAACCTAAATTTTGAAGAAAAAGGTGGTAAATCTAGGGGTTTTGTAATTGTCACTTTTAACTATTGTTCCTACTCTGTTACTATTTGATTCCCGGCCTGGTGACATTTGCCGCATGTCTTCCCCCTCTCTCATAACCCTCTTTCCTGTCAAACTACTTTCAAATAAAGGCCACTAGAGCCAACAAAAACCTTTAAAAAAAACAGCATTGTCTTTTACAATCTGAGGAAATAAATCAAAGAGCTTCATCAAAGCTATCTGTTACCATGAACTTTGGGTTTGTAATAAATGGTTATGAAAACTATTGTATAACTTTTCAAACACTGCCTTTATTACAATACAGCTAATAAACACAGGCAGCATGAAAAACAAAGTGTTCATCCAGGTATGGTTACAAAACAGTATTACCTACGTGTGACCTTACCGTACTGATTGCAGATAAGAGCAAAAAACATACAGAAATTAAATTCTTTAGAGTAACAAAAAAGTGGTTCTAGTCATGAACAAAAGGAAAACCTCCTGAAAACACTAACATTGCTATAAGGAGCCATGAACCACTGCCTTTTTTATGACCAAAGAAAATAATCGGACATCAGTTCATCTGTTTCTTTCTGTGTGTCTGCTCTTTATTCTCAAACCCTCAGTTAGTCGTAGCAGATGGTTGGTTCTGATGGAGGTTTCTTGCTGTTAAGAAACATGCATGTTCACTATGGAGGATCACTAAAAAAGTCAACGACACAACGGAAGTGATTGTTGATTATTTCTATGTGCTAGTCCCGGAGGAGTGAAAACCACAAAGTACTTTACAATGAAAACACTCTTAAAAAACTTGAAGATAAGAATATAAAACAGGATAAAGCAGAACACAAATCATACAAAAACCTAGTCAAAAGCCAGACTATAAAGAAGTCTACAACTGCTTCTTATAAGAATCAACAGCATCAAGACATCCCAAAAATTGAGGCAAAGCATTCCACTATCTGTAGATCACCACTCTAAAATATGTATCCCCCTTTGGTCTTAAAACTTGTTTAAGGAACCATTAACTGTAACAATCGTTGACTGGAAGATCTCAGACTGCCGGAAGAGGTGTAACAAAAGGAAAACCTCCTTTTGGTGGTCCTGCCCTGTGATATGCGATCACAAGGCAGGACCACATTGGGATCTAAAAATAAAGACTTTTAAATTATTTCTAAAATGTACCAGTAGCCAAGGTAATAAGATTAAGACTTAGGGTAGCCTTTGGATAAATTTACTGCCTCTTGCATGTATTGGTTAAATTCTTTGCAACTAGATCTGAATTGGATGGAGACGGTCAAGATCTTTCTCATTCAGTCACATGAAAAGGTTGTTTGAATAGTCGAGACGAGGGGAAAGATGACCAATCATCTCTAATTTTGAATTTGATGCTAACGTTTAAGGTTTAGAAATATTTCTTTGCTGGAAAAATCTGTCTCTTGAATTCGTGTCAATGAAACTCTAACATGATAGAATGAAAAATCATACCAAGATTTCTAAGGGTTGGTTTGACTAAACAGGCTAATACACCAAGGTTTTGCTTGGTTTCTCTCATTTGGTTCAACTAATGTCTTCTTGAGACATCTAAATACAAGCAAATCAAGATTTGCAAGAGGTCATCAACAAAATACAATGATTTAACTACTTTCAGACCAACAACAGAGTATGCTAGTGTGCCATAAAATGTTCATAATAAATTATTCTCTATTTTATTGTTGGAAAAACTCTCTGTGTCACAATTAGCTTAAAATTTCAAATAACAATCCTCCACACGAACTTTTATTGTTCAGACTTTGACATCTTTTCATCTTTAGCTGTGCTGCAGTTCTAACTAGCTTATTCATAACCAGTAAAAATAGGTGGAAATCTGGTTCCTTTTGTGTTACTTCTGTTTCCTGTGTTTGTAGTAAAGCTAACATTTTTGCCTAAATATCCTAGCTTGCTATGACTCATGGTCTTAATTATTAGCTTAAGTTTTAGCCATAAGGCAATTTTAAATACCCATAATTTTAATTCTAAAATGTATCACTTTTCTAACCTCCTTTCATGAGTTTCTCCAAGAAAAAAACAACCTGTAACATGAAAGCTACATCACAAGAAACTGCAGGCATCAGTAGTACAGTAAATGGTAATAATAGTGAATGGACAATAGTAAAATCAGAAAATTGTGTATACCTGCTTATTTAAAAACATTTTTTAAAAGTACTAGAAAGCTTGAGTGAGGAGGCTAATTTCTGCAAAAGTTTCTTGATTTTGTAAAACTACAACAATCCCAGACACAGCCACAACAAAGGTCACATGTAAATCACACAACTCTGTAGGTAATACATTGAAAATACAAAAAACACAATAAATGTAAGCAGCATTTTTAAGACAGTGAGGCCAAAACACAGTTACAAGGTGATGTAAAAAGCAGATTAGGTCATCCATTAAAATCAATGCTTAAAATGGTTACGCATTTTTTTCTAACTTGGCTAGTTTTAGCAAAAAGTGTGGGGATTGAAGATAGAATTATAATTCTAGTTTTATGTATAAAAATCTGAAAGAAATTAAAGTTGATACTAAACAAATGTAATCTAGTAATTGTGAACATTCATAATCTATAGGGAACTGTTGCTTCCACACTAATGGCTATAATACTAATCCTTTTCCTGAAGGATGTGCTGCATTACTTCCCGAATGCTCATGTTAAATATTACTTATGTTCACCTTAGATGACCTTCAACCATGGTTATATCATACACGAGTCCAGTGTTCCTGATAGCACACGTCCAATAAAACACTAAATAAATTATCTTGGATTTCATAACAATTATGACGGTGCCATACAAAGAATGAAGCCAAAAAGGAGGAGATTTTTGTTTAAATAGCTGTACAATCAGAGGAAATCCTCAGTGCCTCCTTTTTGGGTCACGATGCAGAAGCTATTGTGGTTGGGGTGCTTGCATTTTCTGTGCATCCTTGGAAGTCAAGGTGGGGTTGTGAAAAGACAGGATGATGTTGTGCTTCTTGCAGGCCCCCTGGGACAACCTGAGCTGAGAACCTCCAGCAGTAACAGGTAAGATTTGTTTAAGAAGTAACACATACATCGAGTGCTTTTTCATTTTTATTTATATTTGATGTCATTTTTTCAGCGGTGAAGCACATTTCAGCAGAATGAAAGGGTTGGGTAACAGTTATAAGAAGATTGTGCATGAGTCTGCAGCCAAAAGCACTGACGAAACAGATGTTCTCCTTACTAAAGCATTCCCTGCTGGCTTCCAATGGGCTACATCCACAGAGTCTTTCAAGGTTGAAGGTGCATGGGCAGCAGAGGGGAAAGGCGAGACCATCTGGGATCGCTTTGGTCATGAAAACCAAGCCTTTAATAATCATAATGCTGACACAGCTGCTGACAGCTACAGGAAGGTCGATNTAACATAGCAGACCTCACTTCATCTAAGCCACCTGCCTCTGACTTCCCAGAGGATCCAGCACTCTGCGTTTCTGAGGTCTGAGACCAGGGTCCAGATATTATCTTTACAACCGTCATCCACCAGAATGTGTCTGGCCCCCCGACATTTCATAGCAGGACAATACCTGTCCGGATCACTACAAGAAAAGTTACAAAAAACTGAAATACAAAAACAGCTGTCTTAATTCAAATCTCAGACTGATCCCCTGCCTAAAGGATCTTAAGGCTGAAGAACTTTCAGCCTCCAAGTCACTTAAACTGGCTCTTTTAAATACCAGATCTCTCTGTGCTAAAGCTCTATTAATTAATGATTTCATCACTGAGCATAATATTGATGTTCTATTTATGACAGAAACATGGCTGAATGACAATAATGAAGCAATCGTACTAATTGAATCGGCGCCTCCAACGTGCAATTTTTTAAGTGAAAATAGAAATCACAAAAAAGGAGGAGGCGTGGCTTCAATATTTAAGAATACCATGAACTGTAGTAAAATCTCTTTGGGTAATTTTATGTCTTTTGAATATCTTGGAATCGAGGTAAAAGGCCACAAACGAACTATGACACTAACTTTATACAAAACCCCAACATATGTGGAAAATTTCTCTATGGACTTGAATGAACTTCTATCTCTCATATGCATTGATTACGATTGTTTGATAATTGTCGGTGATTTCAACATTCACGTCGACAACCCCCAAGACCGAGGGGGCAAAAAAGCTCTGTAATCAAAAGCTTTGTGTGTTCTTTCCCGATTCAGGAGACATGAGTCTGCTGATTCCTCTCTGGACATTTATGTGCAACAGGTGGTACAGGTCAAAGGTCAGTCCCACGTTGTAAAGGCAATGATCTAACATTCAGATCTTACTTATATATCTTAAAAAGATGTTAAGCAAAATTAAACAGCGTGTTAGGTCCATGGTTATTTCCTTACCTAAACAGATGCATAGCATTTTATAACATACATGGTTGGTGTCCTAAATAGATACCCCATTGCTGCACTTTATTACATTGTCTCTGCACTGTTCAGAACAAAACACAAGGAGTCGTCTTTTCTCTGTATGCTTGCTGATGTATGAGGGGAGAAGCAGATGAACCGGACAGTTATCGGCTGTTGTTCTATCCAGCCTAAATTCACTGGTTGGACTTATCTCAACCACTCAGTAGCAGCTGATTTACCACATATTCCTGTTTTCTTTAACTGGCACTTAGAAAAGTATCCATACTTCTCTACAGGCATCCAGGCTCCCCTAACAAGAACCAAATGAAGAGTTACCAATAGGAATAAAGATTAAGTCCTAGGGCCTAAATAAGACTAAGGCCAGTAACATGTTAATTTCAAATAATTAAAAGTTTGAATTTGACTTTCTTGAATGCAGTGTAATAAAAGAATGAACAAAGTTATGAACAAAGAAAATAAATCTTAAACAAAAAGCCAGGAAAAAAAACTGAAGTATATTTACATGTTAATTACTTAGATTTTAACACATTAAGAATTTTAGTGCAATTATTTATTCTTTTTTTTTTTACTTACAAAAGTCTGATAAATACCTTTGTATTTACATGTTTCGGTGCAACCATCAATCTGACGCACATGCAAAATTTGCAAACAATTCATTTTTGCCTGAAAAACAATCTGGAGAAGACTACTGTTGTCCACAAAGTCTGTCTGTCACATTTTATGTCCACTAGTACATATTAACATTACGGTGGTGTCAGAATGCATGTAGAAAACTACGGTTTGAACTATGAATGCAGCACAAGTGGTAAGGGAATATATAGCAAATATAAACTTCTTGCATATAATTTTTTTTACATCTGGAAATTTCATGTTTGCACACAACTCTAGAAGACAAAAAGACTATTCTTTTACATGCCAGGCGTAGTTGTCCAGCCATGGTAGAACAATTCTGTTAACAAAATGGAGAGAGAGGAAAAAATACCCTGCAGCACGGCGGGAAAAGCAGTTGGCTTGTTCACGGTCAACATAAACATTCCATTCTCCTCCCAACTATATAAAGTTAAACGAACATCTTACAAGCACGTTAGCTAAAAGACTATAAAACATTTCGTCCTTTACAACTTCTTGATCGTAACTAAACATAAGCTCTGTGAGAAACTCACCAATGGGCTCTATGCACGTAGGGCGCTGATGTCACATCCGCAAAAGCGAAATCTGGTTTTCTTGTTTCCACTTTGAGTTACCGTGACAGCTAGAAAAGACAAAGTCATATTTCAGAAGCAAATAAAGCAATACCATGAAGACTGTTATCTTCCAAATATAATGGGCTTTTAAGTTTCATGGATTTCTAAGCGATCCTGAATTAAGAAGTTGGTGGCTTGTAAATATTCGTTGTTACAAGTTAAAGCTCACTCTGCACAGCAAAGTTTGTGGCCTTCACTTCACTCGGGATCAGCCTATTCAGTCTAAAACTAAGGGAACAGGGGACGGGGGGAGACGGATGGTAAATAAAGGAACCGTCCCTGTATTATTTCCATGGAATCACTTCAGTATTCACCCTGAAAGAGTTAGTGTATGGGAATGAGTGAGCAGACTAAACACCATCCTATTTGAGCTCTAAACAAAAAGCATGCAAAAGTAATCAAATTAAATAACATTGAGACCTTAAGGAACACGGCCATATTTTTCTAAAAACAACAACTCTGAACCTGAACAGTCATCTGAACTCTAACTCTTGACACCAGTGCGGCCCTACTTTTAAGCTATAGGGCTTTTTGTGCTTCCTCATGCTTCGGAGGGAAAAAGCCTGAACCATAACCTCCCCCCTTACTTCGTCTGTTTGACACCAACGACAATAAGCACACATAATATACTTGAGAATAAGCACAAAAAAGGTAAAAACAGTGTCCGTCAGAATGGATTAAAATGTTTAGATACTTAAATAGCACATTTTTACAAGAAAAATGTCCGAGAATATTGCCTACTAGCATAAGCTAAAGTTAATGTTAGCCACAAAGTTTAAAGAAAGTAAAACTCACCTTTGTATCCGTGAATGTATAACGAGGCGTACATCTTAAAACCTTTCTCCAGCTGACTTGTTGGAGCTTCGGATAGATGTACATCATTAATTGTTACCTTGGGCAAGCCCTGCAAGCACCTAGTGTAAAATGCCATTTTCAATAGACCGGAAGCCACCGAGCCGAACACGAAGCAGAAACGCAAAAACATAGGAAGTGGCGTCACGTTATGGACACAAAAATAAAATAACTAAACTTTCCCTAAATTACTATACAATTTGTTTAAATAGTAATTTCAAGATAACAATGAAAGACAATAAAATTAAGGAATTAATACATAAATAAATTTAACAAGTGATGGATTTTTGATGGAATGCATTTTTCTCTTTGCTACACCTATATCGACAAAACAAGCATATATAATTCAAAAACCTGTTTGGCTGCTAAATTATTGAATAAACAAATGAGGGAAGCAACAAAGCAATTAAATTTTGATTAATTTAAACATTTAACCTGTTTACATTAATCAAATTGTAATCAAAATCCACACGTTGAGAAAATAAACATTTTCCATTCAAAAAACTATTTACTATTTACTACCATTTACTCTATTTACTCCCAAAATATTGAATAAATACAGCAGAAATATTAGCTCAACAGAAAATATATTGGTTGTTTCTAATCTGTTAAGTTATGTAACCAGCAGCAAGGTGCTGTCCATCCCTTTTATGTGTTTCAAGGTCCCTGGTTATTCATGTAACGTTGTTAGAAACTACAAGCACCGATGAATAGCTACCTGCCTGTTTTAAAAGTTAAAAGGCCAAACCTTAACAAGCATTATTAATATAATAGGTCTTAGAACTACTGCAGAAGCCTGCATCCACATATCTCTCTGTCTCATCTCCGCTTTTGGGGGTACAGTTAATAAGCCCCAAGGGAAAATGAATGACCTCTTGGAGTGCTTTGTGACCACCAGCCAATAGTGTGTCAGCTATTTTCTTAAATATTTTTAGATAAGTGCAACAAAATAATTCTGTCAAAAGGTGAATCATGTGGAGTCAAGTTCTGCTAAAATTCCACTAACATTGAATCACAAACAGGCGGAAGTCGAGAGGTATCCACAACAACCAGATGAAAATGTTGGCCTAAAAGGTGTTTGCGATATGTGAGGAATTTTGTTTAAATAAACAATGTAGAAGAAAGTAGAAGAAATAATAAAAACATCTCTGCTAGAAATGGTTTGCTCTTTGTAACAACAACTGGAATTTATTTTTTAAATCCCATTTTTGTAGGGGAGCTTTCTTCTGTAATCTTGAAAACAACATGACCCAGTATAAATATTAACTTAACACCTGGTAATTCTCCAGTATGTATCTATTTAACCCAGAGTAAAAATTAGCACACAGGGGCAACAGTTTGAGTTAAGACCTCCAGATCAACCCACCAGGCTTCCCCTGCAGCTCTATTTTTGGAGGGGGTACAGTTCATGAGCTACAATGGTTACGGAATAGGACACCCAGGGCCTCCATCCGAGACATTAAATCTACAATATGGTGGATCTGCAGGAAGAAAGGGCTTTTGTTTGAGCCAACGAACAGGTGCTCACTGCCAAGAGTTCCTATCAGGTTTGGCTTCAGGGTGAGACCCTGGTCTCTTTGATCTGGGCAGTACAATAGCATATTTTATTGGATTTATAATAAAGATTGTTAGATTACATTTTACTGACCCCAATTCCAGGGCCTATGTACACATCATGCAATGATACATAACAGACGAAATGGTCCTGACCAGCAGTGGTGTTGAGATTTATTTGAAATAATAAGATGTTAGTTTAAAACATACATCCTGCAGCATTAAACAATACTTTCATTTTTAGTTTTTCAAGTTTTGTTTTTAGTTTTATGACTTCCAATCAGCAACTGGATGCCGCGGATATGCGGTTGCTGTTCTCTGTCCACGGATTATCTTTCCAAATAAATTTAATTCATTTAGTAATTTATGATCTTCCTTCTGATAAGGAAGGAGTACATTACCTAAGTGTATTACTTTATCTCCCTTATGACCTTTATATCTTAAGATAAAGTTATCAAAACTATTATCTTTTACCTTCCACACTCTTTTACTACACAGCTAATGAAATTTGTAATAAAATGAGACTTCAAAACAATATAATATGTCACTTGACCCTCCTGGTGCCATTGTTCTCTTTAACTATATATTACAGTGGTTGAATTCCAAAAACAACTGCACTGTTCTATAACATTTTAAAGCTTCCATTGTCAGAAAAAGAAAATAAACCTAAATTTTGAAGAAAAAGGTGGTAAATCTAGGGGTTTTGTAATTGTCACTTTTAACTATTGTTCCTACTCTGTTACTATTTGATTCCCGGCCTGGTGACATTTGCCGCATGTCTTCCCCCTCTCTCATAACCCTCTTTCCTGTCAAACTACTTTCAAATAAAGGCCACTAGAGCCAACAAAAACCTTTAAAAAAAACAGCATTGTCTTTNCCCTGGTCCTGAAGGAGTTGGAGACTTCCAGGCTAAAGTGGACCCCTCATGGCCTGCTACAGCATCAGACTGGATCTACTCCATGCCCACAGGGCTACGGTCACTTCTGAACCACATAAAAACAAAATATCTAACATATAACAATGTGCCCATTTACATAACTGGGAATGGCATGCCAACGGATGACAGTGGGGACACTCTGAATGATGTTAGCAGAATAGAGTACATGAGGGGTTACATCAGTGAGACCCTAAAAGGTTTGTGCCCATCTTTTCATTAATACTTGGCATGTTTAGCAGAAATAAACCATAAATACATTTTTAATATTGTCTTCTGTTTTCATTTTACAGCCATTGAACTCGATAAAGTGGATGTCCAGCGATTCACAGTGCAATCACTTATGGATGGATTTGAGGGAAATAAAGGGTACAGTGAAAGATTTGGACTTCACCAGGTTAATTTTGTAGATGGATACAGACCGAGGACACCAAAACAATCAGCATATTTTTTTGCTCAGATAATCGAGCAAAATGGTTTTGTTTCACGCAAACAAGATCATTTTGAAGGTGTGAAAATGTCACCACCTCGCCGCTCCACCCCACTGCCACCCTCAGAGGTCCCATCAGCCTCAAAGGCTGTCTGGGAAAAATTTACACCACAGAAAAGGTTAGACAGACAAATGTATCACTATGGCCATTTCTCACAAGACTTCTTATGGGGCGTCTCATCTTCAGCTTACCAGATTGAGGGTGGATATGACCAGGATGGGAAAGGACCCAGTGTATGGGATGTAGTCAGTAATAACCCAGGTAGTGAAATTCCTGAAGATGTGAATGGAAATGTTGCCTGTGA
>NW_006800239.1:697899-738315 GCF_000485575.1 Poecilia formosa | reverse complement strand
CATTACTGAAAATTCAGTTGCCACTCCCAGGGAATGGGCTTATGATGAAATTGACAGAGTCTTCCTTTACAAAACCTATATTGATGAGGCTCTTAAAGGTACAGTAATAATTATCAAAAATGTTTGTTGTAAATTACAATGTCTTGCTCATTCACAACTAATTTCTGTTTATTTTCTTATGTCTATCTTAACAGCCTATGAACTTGATGGAGTCAAGGTGAAAGGCTATGCAACATATCTCATGGATTCTTTTCAGTTCGTTTTTGGCTACCTCTTTGGGTTTGGTCTGCACCACGTAGACTTCAATAACCCAAACCGACCCAGAACACCCAAGTTTTCGGCTCATTTCTACTACAATGTTATGAGGGACAATGGTTTTCCATTACCAGAAGATGAAAAGATGATATATGGAGAATTCAAAAAGGATTTCATTTGGAGTAGTGCAACAGCATCATACCAGGTAAAAAAGCTTACATGACAAATATTAAAATATCTTTATCACTTATTGTCAAATCAATGTTGAGATAAAGTTAAATCCCCAAAATGGAAGTTTGTATTCAACTGGTTTCAGCAAGGTGTTTCCTCATTGTTGCATTTTTTTTTTTTTTTTGAGAATAAACAGTTTATAATAGTTGATAGGATTCTCATCACCGATTTCTAATCACTGGTTTTGACTAGCCCATAACAATACTAATTTGACTCACAAATTAGCATAATACTGAAATTACACAATTCCAGTATTATGCTCAAGCATTCTTGCTTTGGGCTATCAGTGAATAAGAATATTAAGAGCAGATACAACGTCAAACTTTCTTGCTGTTAAATTGGGATTATTATTTACCTAAAACAAATTCTAAATTAAGTCTAAATTTAGATTTGAAAGTGGTATACAGCATATATTATCAGCTAAAACAGAGGTCAGCTCTATTTACTGATTCACTATATGTGTAATCCCCAAAGGATGAAACCGTAGACACTGAAAATCTGAGATTTTCTCTTTCCAGATTGAAGGGGCATGGAGAGAAGATGGAAAAGGTCTCAGTATCTGGGACAAGTTTACACACACCCCTGGAAAAATATCTGAGCATGACACTGGGGATGTGGCTTGTAACAGTTACAATAAGATGGAAGATGACATTGCTGCGTTGAAGAAAGTCAAGGTGTCTCACTATCGCTTCTCCATATCCTGGCCAAGGGTCCTGCCTGACGGTACTACCAAATATGTCAATCAGGCTGGTCTAAATTACTATCAGAAACTGCTGGATTCCCTTATTGCCGCAAACATTCAGCCTCAAGTAAGTATTTATCAAAAATAATAATTAAGAAAAAGTGTTTTACCTCTTTTACCAACTGTTTTTCTCTTGGATTAGGTCACTTTGTACCACTGGGATCTCCCACAAGCTCTGCAGGATGTTGGAGGTTGGGAAAATGAGACAATCATTGAAAGATTCAAGGAATATGCAGATTTCCTCTTTCAGAATCTTGGTCCCAAAGTGAAACTTTGGATCACTTTCAATGAGCCCTTCATAATAACTGTATTAGGCCATGTCCAAGGTGCACATGCCCCAGGTATGTAAGGTATTTTTAACTGGAATTATACTTTATGCTAAGCATGGTAGATGTCAGGCTTTTTGCCTTTACTCAATTTCGTACTTCTAAGGAAGAAAATAGGCTGCATTTTCAAACATGTATATTTAATTATACTTGCATGATAAACTCTGCATCACCATATTTAATTTTATATTTTCCAGGTTTGAACGACAGACCAGATACTCTTCCATACATTGTAGGCCACAACATAATCAGATCCCATGCAGAGGCCTGGCATGTCTACAATGACAAATACAGAGCCTCACAGGGAGGACTGGTCTCCATCACTGTAAACTCAGACTGGGCAGAACCCAGAAACCCCTACAAGCAAGAGGACTATGAAGCTGCACGGAATGTGGTTGAGGTATATATTATGATTATATAACACAAAACAACTACAATATTTTAAGCGGAGTTGTAGTTGACGATTGCTGTGTGTCAAATTCTGTCCACAGTTTTATCTTGGCTGGTGGGTCCATCCCATTTTTAATGGTGACTACAGCCCACTGGTGAAGAAATCTGTTCTAAAGCAAAGTCTTGCAGGTGGATTGACAAAATCCAGGTACGATCTTTTGTTGTATATTAAAATTCTTTGCACGGTTTGTGATAGATGAATACTTATGAAGGGTCTTCTTAAGTTTGTTTTATACTGACTACATCCACTGATGTTTTCTCTCCTATAATTTCTTCTTGAATTTTTCTTCTTAAGGCTTCCTGAGTTTACTCCTGAGGAAATTAAGCGAATTAATGGCACTTATGATTACTTTGGATTAAACCATTACTGCAGTGTCTTGGCATTCCCTGTAGATTTTGGATCTTTTCAACACTTTGAGGCAGACAGGTAAGGCCATTAGCTTTGTCACAAAGCAATTTCAAATCAACTTCATGTGGAAATCATCACTATATATTCTTATCACATTTTTCCTAAATATTCTTGAAAAAGTGTCCATGTTTTTAACTTAAACTCTAAATTACATAATTATTCACTTGTCACAGGGGTGTGGTGGTTATTAGTGATCGGACCTGGTTGGAAACCGGTTCTGTCTGGCTGAGGATGACACCATTTGGTCTCCGAAGATTGCTGAAATTCATCAAGGAAGAGTACAGAAATCCTCCAATTATCATCACTGAGAACGGTGTCTCTGAAAATGGGCCAGTTGATCTCAATGACGTTCACAGGAAATACTATTATGAACAGTACATCAACCAAGTGCTGAAAGGTATTAAAACAACTTCATGGCATATGGAGTATATTCAACCTAGAAACTTACATAAGTTAAGATGTAGGACCAACTTGTGTGCAAATGAATTTTCTGTTTTCTGCAGCTTATTTGCTTGACGACGTCAATATTATTGGCTACACTGCTTGGTCTCTGCTGGACAACCTGGAATGGGGTGTTGGCTATACAGAGAGATTTGGACTTTTCTATGTGAATCGCACAGACCCTGATCTGCCTCGAACCCCCAAAGCCTCTGTGTCCTATTATTCCTCCATCATCAGCTGCAACGGGTTTCCTGACCCAGCATCTGGACCTCATGAGTGTTGGAACCCTAACCCTACAATTGCTAACCCCTAAGCCTGAAGGTAAACAGATTCAGTGTTTGGAAAGTAAATGATTGAGATGCTCTGATTTCAGGTCAGATCAAAAATTGTCTTGTCAGAATACTTAGTTGGACATATCTACCTTGAACTGAGATCAACTTCACTGTTCAAATTATACCCAGCAGTATAAGTATGCAACTTTACTATCACAAGCAAGCTTATCAAATAATCTGTTTTAAGATTTTCAAAATGCATTGTTAATAATACAAAATTTAGGTTCACATTACTGTGATTTATTATTAATAAAGTGTCTATTTTTCTCCCTGCAGTAACAAAAGAGGCAATTCCTGGAATCAACAACGTGAACTTCCTGGGTATGAGCCTCTCCTCTGAAGATGCCGCGACCGGACTTAACACAACATTTGCTTTGCTGATTGTAGCACTTGCTGGAACAATTTGTGTGGCTGTTGGATTGTTTCCAGTAGAAAATTGTAGAGTTAATTGAGGGAGGAAGAGAGATTCTGATTGCAGCTTGACTTCCATCTTTAATGCAGATATGTATGATTTCCATATTTAAATTTAAAGGGCTGAATTTTGCAAAACCACAATTTTCAACAGAGAATTTGGAGTTTTTGAACACTGTATGTTGTCGCTGTTCTATATTTAAAATAATATAATTTATCTATACAACCAAAGGTGCAGAGGAGAACTTATTGCTTACTGGGAGGTCAAGATGAGGGGACCCAGTTTTTTCCATTTGCACTATTTGTGGTATTTAAACTATTTTTGTGCCTCTTTATGATGATTTTCTTGTGTGAACTAAATTTAAGCTAACTGAAGTAAATTACTGGTGAAACCCATGTCAACTGTGTGCAAAACTCTAGATTAGTTCTGCCTATTATATCGGTAGAATGTTTTTGCATATTTTGTGACTTGTGAAATTTTTTTACCACCATATAAAAAACACTGACCAAGTCACTGTCATACTAACTTATTGTAACATCAAGAACCATTTATCTAATTTTTGTGAGACAAACTGGAAGAAAGCACAACATAAAAGCCAACTAATATCTGATTTCTGCTACTTGTCCTATGAAGCTTCTGTTCAATAAACTTATTGCAACGAACCACACTGTTGCTGTTTTGATTTTGTACACAATCTGTTTCCCTGCAACTATATTACTTTTTTCATTTATTTTGAGATAATGTCTGACTTTGTGTGGTTTTCTTTTTTTACTGCTCCATATCAGTTTGTCTCCCCCTGCTCCTCATGCTTTCTTTATGAACAGCTCATAAGCTAATAGTATTGAAAAAACAAATCCCACTGTTTCAATCTGTCATTTTTAATACAAAAACCCCCAACTAAGTTCAATTTCAATTACCTAGTTAAGAATAATTTCAAATTGAAGGATTGTAAGATGTAAATCCAGCAGATGGCAGCAAACACAACTAGTTTAGATGACTGTCATCTGCTGTAAAGCATCAAGAATTATTAGCTAGTCCCTTGACAGAGTTGTCTTAACTTTTAGGTCCCTGATTGTGGCTTAATGTTTTATCTGTGTTCCTGGACTATCTTTAGATAGTATTTAGACAGTGATTGTCTTAAAAATGTACACTCCTGCTACACAAGGGTTCTGGTTATCTTCCAAATGCAGCTAAAAGGGATAACGGAATGTTTGGAGCATTGGCACAGAGACAACCCAAGAAGTTCATGACTTAAGGTGGAAGCCATGCATCAACTAAACTGAAGCTGTTTCTTATTAACAACAATTTCATTGTTTAAATAGCTATTAGCAAATGCTACCAGTGGCTATATTTCAAACTGAAAACGTAAAACTAGTCCAGTGGTCACACTGCAGTAACCCTAAGTTAACATTTTAATAAGCATCTAGCAGCAGCACATTTTAGGCTCCTCAAACAACATTAGGATGTTATCAATTGGATGAGTCCAGAGTCTGAGTATATCATAAAACTGCAATAAAACACTTATCAAACCCTAATTGTGCAACAATGATATGAGAGCAAAATGTTGTCTAAATAGCTTTGCGATCAGTTGACATTCAGACTGGTTTTCACGAGTCACAATGAACAGGCTGCTGTGGGTTGTGTGTCTGTATTTTTTATGTGTGACTGGTGATTGGAGCAGTCAGGTGAATGGAGAAGACAATTTTGTGCTTCTTGCTGGCCCTCTGACTGAGAAGGATCACAGAACCTCCAGCAGTGAGGAAAATGTCTTTGACTGCAGTCATCCCATACCAGCAGCTTCCAAGCAGTATTTCAAGTACCTCCAGACCAAAGGAGTGACCCACTTCAAAGTGCCACTGTCATGGGCAAAACTTCTTCCTACGGGCCTGACCAGCAAGCCTCAACAGGCTGTAGCAAGGTGTTACAAGACCCTGCTGAAGAACTTGCAGGAGCAGGGCTTGCAGCCTCTCGTCATTCTTCATGGATCAACAGTTCCAGACTCTTTGAGGTCCAGGTATGGAGGCTGGGAAAGTCAGCAGCTGCTAGACAAGTTTCAGCAGTATGCTGAGTTTGCTTTGAGAGAATTTGGCCAATTGGCAAACTCATGGGTGACATTTAGTGACCTGGATGAGATTTTGCGTGAAGGACCAGCTGTAGATGGTCCCACTCCTCTCCAAAATATCCTTCAGCTCAACAAGAAGATTCATGAGTTTTATCATCAAAACTTTCCATACGAAGGTATATGAACTCCAGTCCTTTCCTGTCTTGATTAATATTCTTTGTTTGTACATATTTATATAATGTTTTCTAGACTGAATTGTAATTTCCAGCCATGTTAAATTTGTAAATTTTTTGTTTTTACTATGACTAAGATTTAACTTATCAAGAAAATTGTTTCACAGTCAGCTGATATTGGCCGCAGTGATATTACTTTACTACTTAGCTGATAACACAGAATGTTTTTCCACGTTATCTCAGTAATCAGTCCATGTGAGTTGCATCAAGATATCTCCTAAGCAGTCTTTCCAAAACCTGAATTTCTGCAATCATCAGCTAGAAAGATTAAATATATTACATGAAGTGTTAATAGGTTTTCTTCCTGTCATTTTTTCTATACAGGGAGACGTCTATCATTTGGGCTGAATGCAAAACATGTGGATCAACTTTCCAATCTTAAAGCTTTCACAAATGTAAGCTTCTTCTGTATTTACAGTGCACATCAGGTCCCACTGCCCTAAAACGAAACTTAATCTCAAACAATGACAATATTACTCCTTTTTGCAATATATAGAACATAATATAGCTAAGATTTATTGACTGCCATTGTGTGCACAAAACAGTACAATGAAAGTTAGTTGGCACTAATTGTCAAAGAACTAAAATTTATGGAATAAGTAGATTTAATTAATAAATATCATTAGAAAATGTTAGAATAATAATATATATTCAGCCAGTGTATTTATGTGTCCTGTGTCTGACAGTCAAAAGTCTCTTTGGGATCCTAACTTAACTTGTGTGCCTCTTATCTGCCTGATGAATGGTGGAGAATTATGAGTTGGTTTAGGATGCTCTTCACCTGCTTGTGCCGGTGGTTTCCAAGCCTGCTTCTCAGGCACCACTGTGCTGGATGCTTTAGGTATTTCTCTATTCAAGTACATCTGATTCAAGTGACTGCACAGCATTCACAGCATGCCATCAAGTTCTGCAAAAGCCTGACAATCATCCAAACATGTAGGTAATATGTGCAGTAGCAAGAAACATGTAGGACAATGGTCCCTGAGGACCCTTTAACTTTTTATTTTAAGAATTTGTAGCTTGAGTATTGAGCCTTGACTTTACAAAAACCTTAATAGTTGCCAAAAAAAGTTAAAAGTTTTCTGTATTAAATGCAGTCCATTCATTGGTCACAAACCAAAAACCTAAACTGACTTAAACCCATGGAGAACATAAAAGGCAGCCATAATTTGGTTATTTCCCCTCAGAGAAAGCAAAGAAAAACAAGCACATTTCCATTTGCTACCCCCAGTACAACAAGTCTTAGTGTGGTATTTTGATTTTTTTTGTATTATTGGTGTGTGACAACTCTCATGTGTTATTGTATGTTTGGCACAGGTGGATTTCTTATCCGTGAACCTTGAATATAACTGTGCCTCCTCAAAGAGTTTTGCACAAGAGTTGAGAAACTTGCAGGTACTGCAAACATTCTAATGTTTTTAGGACCATTGTGGATTTTCTTGTTTGCATTTTATCTTTATAAATATAAATATACAATGTTGCAATGTTGTGTTCTAGACATCTACTGGAAATTTGCCAATCTTGCTATATAAGATGCCAGTTCGTGACTGTATCCCGAGTGAACACCAGCTTCTTGGAGATTTATTACAAGGTAGGTATCACGCTGGTCAACACATTTTATAGCTTCTTTCTAAATTATCAATAGCATTAATTAAATTACTACTGTTGGACATTTTACACAGGGTGAGTGTTTAATTATTACCCTTGAACCTAAGCAATTATTAGGTAGAAAATAAAGAGTGTTCATAACATTCTTTCTGTGATGTTTGAAAGGAACAAGCTTAATGGTTAAACTCTAAATACCTGCAATGTGGTAGTTTTTTACAGAACAAAAATTTACCTTTTAAGTAGTGTCATTTTATAACAGTAACTAGTGCAAAATCAGCCTTTTATTATCAGTCAGTCAAGTTCCACAAGGAAGACTATTTGCATGGTGGAGAAAAACTTTGGAGCTTTACAGCAAGGCCAGTAAATATTTATGGCTTAAGCTATGATTGTTGCAGGATAATAACAAAAACTGATTAGATAACATTGAGGTGAAAGCCTTACTGCTAAACTTGAACAGATTACTCTTAAATTGGTCATTTGAAGGAAGGACTCCATAATTAAGCCATATGTCAAAAATATTTCTGTCCTTTCATTTCACCTGTATTGTGACAGTTTTATGGACCAACAGTCTGAATATTATGGGATGTGACATGAAGAATGTGTTGGATGAGTTGGACATGCAGGATTCTCCAGTCAGGTAATAGATGTTTTTACAGATTTATATGGTTTGACCTTTTCCCTTATAATTTTAATAGTTTCCATTCCTTTCCCCAAAACTTCTTATTTCCAAATATTTAATCAGCAGGCACGAATTCAGGACGAGTTATGAAAACATCTTGCATAAATTTGGAGACCAAGCCAGCGATGATAAAGACCTCCTCACTAAAACATTTCCCCCGGGTTTCCAATGGGCAACGTCATCAGAATCTTTCAAGGTTGAAGGTGGTTGGTTGGAAGGGGGAAAAGGAGAGACTATTTGGGATCATTTTGGTCATGAAGGTCAAGCTTTTGCAAATCATACCACTGATCTTGCTTGTGACAGTTATAACAAAGTTGATATAGATGTCTACCTCCTGCGAGGTCTTGGAGTCAACACCTACCAGTTCTCCATTTCCTGGGCCCGTATATTCCCCTCAGGTTAGAAAGACAGCCTGAATGAAGAAGGAGCTCTCTACTATGACAATCTGATCAATGCTCTGATTGAATCTGGCATACAGCCTGTTGCCACTATCTACCATTGGGATCTGCCTCAGGCTCTCCAAGACAAGGGTGGATGGACCAACCCTTCCATTGTTGCAGCTTACAAGGACTATGCAGCCTTCTGCTTCCATAGATATGGAAACAGGGTCAAGAGCTGGAACACATTCAGTAGTCCCTGGGTGGTGAGCCATGCTGGACATGGGACTGGTGAGCATGCTCCTGGAATAAAAGACTATGTGACTGCTTCTTATCAGGTAAACATAGTGGTATCACCACATCAAAACCTTTTAAACATGTCTAAATTTTGTGTAGGCTATAACCCTTCACTTTTTAATTCTTATTTCTACAGGTCACTCATAATATACTGAAATCCCATGCTGAAGCCTGGCATGTCTACAATGACAATTACAGAAAGACACAGGGAGGGAAAGTGGGCATTGCACTAAACTCTGACTGGGCAGAGGCACCTGATCCTAACAAACCTGAAGATAAGGCAGCTGCAGAGCGCTACCTCGAGTTTATGCTAGGCTGGTTTGCCCATCCTATCTTCATAGATGGGGATTATCCTGAAGTTCTCAAAACACAGATAGAAAAGAAAAGAAACGAGTGTCCCTCATCTGCGCCAGCAGTGCTTCCAGCTTTCACTGAAGAAGAGAAGGCGAGGATCAAGGGAACTTCTGACTTTTTTGGTCTGAATCATTATACCTCCCGTTTAGTGAGCAGCAGTGTAGGTGGGTGCACCCCTGGTCCTGAAGGAGTTGGAGACTTCCAGGCTAAAGTGGACCCCTCATGGCCTGCTACAGCATCAGACTGGATCTACTCCATGCCCACAGGGCTACGGTCTCTTCTGAACCACATAAAAACAAAATATCTAACATATAACAATGTGCCCATTTACATAACTGGGAATGGCATGCCAACGGATGACACCTTCAATGACACTAGCAGAATAGAGTACATGAGAGATTACATCAGTGAGGCCCTAAAAGGTTTGTGCCTATCTTTTCTTTAATACTTGGCATCTGTTTAGCTGAGAGAAACCAACCATACATTTTATATGTTGTCTCCTGTTTTCATTTTACAGCTATTGAAATCGATAAAGT
Organism: Poecilia formosa; assembly: GCF_000485575.1. NCBI lineage: Eukaryota > Metazoa > Chordata > Actinopteri > Cyprinodontiformes > Poeciliidae > Poecilia > Poecilia formosa. Next base: position 728,571 of record NW_006800239.1, on the reverse strand, counting down.
GGATGTGCAGCGATTCACAGTGCAATCACTTATGGATGGATTTGAGGGAAATAAAGGGTACAGTGAAAGATTTGGACTTCACCAGGTTAATTTTGTAGATGGATACAGACCAAGAACACCAAAACAATCAGCATATTTTTTTGCTCAGATCATCGAGCAAAATGGTTTTGTTTCACGCAAACAAGATTATTTTGAAGGTGTGAAAATATCACCACCTCGCCGCTCCACCCCACTGCCACCCTCAGAGGTCCCATCAGCATCAAAGGCTGTCTGGGAAAAATTTACACCACAGAAAAAGTTTGACAGACAAATGTATCACTATGGCAATTTCTCACAAGACTTCTTATGGGGCGTCTCATCTTCAGCTTACCAGATTGAGGGTGGATGGAATGCGGAGGGGAAAGGACCCAGTGTATGGGATACATTCACTCAGACGCCAGGTAGTGGTGTTCCTGATGATGTGACTGGAGATGTTGCCTGTGACAGTTACAATAGACTTGATGAAGACCTTTACATGCTGCAAGCCTTGAAAGTGAAGTCATATAGATTTTCTTTGTCATGGTCTAGAGTCTTTCCCAATGGTAGACGTGAATCCATGAACCAAAAGGGTGTTGATTATTACAACAGACTTATTAATGGCCTCTTGGCCAGAAAAATCACCCCAATGGTCACAATTTATCACTGGGACCTCCCGCAAGCTCTACAAGACATTGGTGGCTGGCAGAATGTGGAGATGGTTGACATTTTTAATGATTATTGTGACTTCTGCTTTGCCACCTTTGGTGACAGAGTAAAATTCTGGATGACCATGAATGACCCTCAAGGACTGGCATGGCAAGGATATGGGACTGGACAAATCCCTCCAAACATTAAGGAGCCAGGAACAGCACCATACCAAGTTGCACATAACTTAATCAAAGCTCACGCTACAGCATATCACACGTACGATGACAAATACCGCGCTTCTCAAAGAGGTATGGTTTCCATTGCCCTTAAAGCAGATTGGGTTGAACCTAAAGACATCAATGTTCCTCGTGATCTTGTTGCTGCTGACCGTGCAATGCAGTTCCACGTGGGTTGGTTTGCCCACCCGATTTTCAAGAATGGGGACTATCCAGAGGCCCTGAAAGCCCAAGTTTTGGTCAAAAGTGAACTCCAAGGTCTTTCACAATCAAGACTCCCATCTTTCACAGAGGAGGAAAAGAACTTGATCAAAGGAACTGCTGACATGTTCTGTGTGAATCACTACACCACCAGGCTAGTAACCCATATCACGGGTCTGCTGTCTCCACATTCCTATCAAAATGACTGGGACTTCACAGAAGAACAAGATAGTGGTTCACCAGCTACAGCCATCAAAAACCAGAGAGCTGTATCATGGGGCCTACGGAGACTCCTGAATTGGATCATGGAAGAGTATGGAGACCCTGAAATTTACATAACTGATAATGGTGGGGCTACAACAGCAAAAACGTCTTGGGATGACATTGACAGAGTGTTTTTTTACAAGACTTACATCAATGAAGCTCTTAAAGGTACCTTATATTCAAATGCTTTGGATAACATTTTGAAGCTGACATACTGTACTTGATTCTAGTCTTGATCATTCATTTATATTTATGTTTCTCATAATTACAGCCTATGAACTAGATGGAGTATTGCTAAAAGGCTACACAGCAACATCTCTCATGGACTCCTTTGAGTGGTTAAATGGCTATACAGTTGGCTATGGGTTCTACCATGTCGACTTCACTGACCCAAACAGACCAAGAACACCCAAGCTGTCAGCTCATTTTTACTTCCAACTCATGAAAGACAATGGTTTCCCCATAACAGAAGATGAGAAGATGCTGTATGGAGAGTTTCCTCAGGATTTCCTTTGGAGTAGTGCCACGGCAGCTTACCAGGTAAGATGAGAGAACCCAAATTTATTTGTCTTGAAATAAATTTGTTCCCTTTGTTTATTGTTCTTCCTTTACTATTTTTAGATTGAGGGTGGATGGAGAGCTGATGGAAAAAGTCTCAGCATCTGGGATAAATTTGCTCACACGCCACTCAAAATCTTTGACAGTGACAATGGGGACATCGCTTGTGACAGTTACAATAAAATAGATGAAGACATTGCTATATTGAAGCAACTTGGGGTTAACCATTATCGTTTCTCTATATCCTGGACGCGGGTACTTCCTGATGGCACAACAAATCACATCAATGAGGTTGGATTTCGCTATTATGACAGACTGGTGGATGCGTTGCTTGCTGCAAACATCCAGCCTCATGTAAGTTTAGCTTGTTTTGCTCCCCGATATAGAGTTTACAACAAATATATCCAAATACTCAAAAGTGTTTATTTATTTTCTTTCAGATAACTTTGTACCACTGGGATCTTCCACAAGCTCTGCAGAATGTGGGAGGTTGGGAGAATGACACTATTGTCCAAAGATTCAGGGATTATGCTGATGTTATGTTCAGCCGTCTTGGAGATAGAGTGAAACTTTGGATCACCATTAATGAGCCATATAACGTAGCAATGATTGGACATGGATACGGAGTAGCCGCCCCAGGTATGGTTTTCTTGCAGTGTGCCCTAACAAAATAAAAAATATTTTGTGGTGGTAAGGAGTAAGAAAAACGCCAAAGACAGGAAGACTAACTGCATCTAACCCAGATTGTTTTTTCAGGTATTAGTTTCCGTCCAGGTACTCTTCCCTACATTGTTGCTCATAACCTTATCAAAGCTCATGCTGAAGCATGGCACCTTTACAATGACAAATATCGGGTTAGACAGAATGGAAAAGTCTCTATCACCATCAACTCTGACTGGTCTGAGCCCAGAAACCCCTATAAGCAAGAGGACATTGACGCAGCAAGACGTATAATACAGGTAAACCAAGTCCTGTCACATTCTTCACAAAATATTATTGTTCTTCTGTTTTGAGACATTGATGATTTGTGCATCTTTGTGCAGTTCTACATTGGGTGGTTTGCCCATCCCATATTTAATGGTGACTACAGTGAAATGATGAAGACAATCATTCGGGAACGCAGTCTTGCAGCCGGATTGACTAAATCACGGTACCACAAAAAAACCAAAGAAAAACTACTGTTATCAGCTCTGCTAGATATATTATTTTTTTAACACCTCTAGTGTATATCTGACCACATACCTTTTTTAATTTTCTGCAACCTGTGATTTCCAAAAGCTAGTTTGTGTTGTATGTTCCACGGGATTCCCTTTTCCCATTTGGTTTAAATTGAAGCTAAAACTTTAGAGAACCAATTTTCCACCTAAATTAAAGTCAATTTTATATTCTCCAGGCTACCTGAATTTACCCCAGAGGAAATAAAGAGAATTAAGGGAACCCATGATTATTTTGGATTCAACCATTACACCACTGTCCTGGGATTCCCTGTTGAGTATGGAAATCTTCAGCATTATGATGCAGATAGGTGAGTAAGAACTTACACATAGCAATTGAGAACGTGCATTGAATATGTTTTAAAATTTAAATAAACACGTGAACTCTGGACTATCCATAGGGGTGCAGGGACCTATGTTGATCGTACCTGGCTAGATTCTGGTTCTAGCTGGCTGAAGATGACACCATTTGGGTTGCGCAGAATATTGAACTTTATTAAGAAGGAGTATGGAAATCCTACGATTATCATCACTGAGAATGGGGTCTCAGAGCGTGGGCCCACAGATCTTAAAGATTCTCACAGGAGTTACTTTTATGAAAAATATATTAACCAAGTGCTGAAAGGTATTAAAAGAAATTAATTGAACATACTATGTTTTCTATGATGGACAAAATAAAAAATAATTATTATTTCTATCATAAAAAGATTAATTATGTTCTTCCAGCTTACCAGCTTGATAATGTGGATGTCCAAGGCTATACAGCATGGTCACTCATGGACAACCTGGAGTGGGCCACTGGCTTCTCAGAGAGATTTGGACTTTTCTATGTCAATCGCTCTGACCCCAATGTGCCTCGAGTGGCCAAGGAATCTGTGTCTTTCTTCTCCACCATCATCAACTGCAATGGGTTTCCCGACCCTGCATCAGGACCTCACGATTGTCTGAAGCCTGAACCTGAAGGTAATTGTAGAAGATTATAAACATTTTGGTAATATATGTCTTTGATAACCGTGTGAAAAAATATAGTTTAAATTTTACCTAAAACTTATTTTTTTCAGCAACAAATGCTCCAGAAAATGACAATTCAGTGAACTTTCTGGGTCTAGAGCTATCCGCTGAAGAAGCTGAAACCGGACTCAACACTACATTTGCTCTGCTGCTTGTGGCAGCAACTGGAGCCATTTGTTTGTCCATCGGTTTCTTTCTCACTAAAAGACGATCAAAATAAAATCATAAAGTTGAAATTGTACCTGTAACTACCATTCAGACATTTATTTTAGCATTTATGTGAATATTTGTAAAGTCTACATAAAAAACCATAATCAACAAACATGTAATATTGCAACTAACACTGCATGTTTTGGATGATTCAATTATTTTAATTCAATGGGCTTTTTACAACACAAGTAAACTGATATTAAAATGTTTTTGTATGCAAATGTTTATATAGCTAGAAGTGTGATAAAGTGTCTTGAAACATTCAACTAGAGTGTTCAAATATGACATTTTTAATTAAGATATGTAACATTTAATAAAGACAACAAAGACAGTTATGGTGTTCTACAGATATTGTGCTTCCTTTAATTTTTGTTGCTACAAAAATGATGCATGTTGCTATGCAACAAGTGGGAAGCTAGGTATCATATGTATTATTATGCTAGATGTTCAAAATGTAACATTGTTCATTTTATACTCCAATAATAGTGGGTGATACGGATATAACTGTTGTGAAGTTCATGTGTTTTTGTAAGCAATTTTAGTCATCCTGGCTGTTATTTTTTTAAAAGCACTAACACAGGCAAAATATGGAAACACCACATTTTTCAAAACGTGAAAATGTAAACATTCCAGAGCAACAGAACTTTAAATATTATAAGTAATAGCCCTTAAAAAAACATAGATATCAGGTGTTGGCAACATTACTTAATTGGGGTGGCTTTTATTCAGTTTTAGATTGGTAAACACGTCCTGCCCTGCTATCCTAACAATATTGAGGTTGTGTGTCACAGACTGTCCACAAGAGGGCAGAGCAGTACTGGTACAAGTTTATTATTTTTGACCAGTTCTATCAAAAGACAATATAATTCAGCAGAAAATAAAAACTACATTTTGTAAAGAAGCACTTTTGCTGGATAGTTCCTGCAGAGACAGCAGCTATTTTGTGGGAAGACACTGAATTCAAATTAATTCAAATATTACCTTCAGCAAATAATTCATAGATAATGTCAAACCTTTAATAAAACCTGTGTAGCTGCAGGTGATGATCAGTCAGATCTAATAGATGCAGGGAAGCGGTTCGGGTCTAGTCTCAGGAGAATGAGGTTAAATGTTTTTGCGTTTGCAGGAAATGGGGAGGTTGCAGCAGTTTGAGAGACGGCTGGTTTGAAGAAGCCACGTGATGAATCATACTTCCTCTAAGAGTTAGGCCTCAACTATTTGTGTCTCTTCATTTACATTTTGCACATACGGGGATGGCGAGTACGAGGTAAGACTGCTCAACTCAACTCTTCAGCTTCTAGACTCTTATATCTTCAAAAGACCTTTTTTAAATATCTACTGTCACCTCTGGATGCATAAAATAAAATTTAAATTTAGTGTAACTGAAATGCTGACAGGTTTGACATTTCCTCATACACAGACATCTGCAGTGTTCTTACACTTAAAGATCTGATGTCAGCTTCTGAATTACATTTTTCTGTTGGGGAAGAAACACGATAGGATCATTTAATTTTGTAGTTTTTACTTGAATTTGTTTTATAAAGACCTCATGCATGACTAAAGTATCAGCTTCCGTTGTTTGGACGGTTTCAGTCAGTTTCCGGTTAATGAAGCCTCTTCTCTCTTTCACTTAGTTCAGGGGCCATTATGAGGAACGGATCATTGTTGTGTTCCTGGCGTCTATAAATTATTTATCAGATTCAAGATAAACAAATTTAATTTTATGAAGGAGGAAAAGGCACTGTTAATAACATTTACTTCAAAGCTAAATACATTTTGATCAAATAAATAAATCCAATATTCTACTTTAACATGCAATAAAAAAATCAGCATCAGAAAGATTAATATACAGCATGTGGGAGTCTGGGATGCTCAATATAAATCACTTATTACTTCCTTATAGCTTCTGTCGGCAGCATAACCTATGGAGCTTTTTCTAATGTTCTTCAGGACAAGGCATCTTTATCTGATCATAATGGACCGAGTCGAAAAAGTACAAACAAGCTCTCAGAAAAGTAGATGTAGGAGAGAGATGAGTAATAGTGATAAACTGACAACATGCTTATAAAAACATGCAACCAGTAACTGAGGACATCTGGGGGCAGAGATGGAAACAAAGCCCTCAAACTAACATCACTGCTATAAAAGGTGAAATTCTTGTAAGTTTGAAATCAGATGTTTACAGACACGTCACAAAATGACAAATAAAAAAAAATCACTGTGAAAATCAGGATAAACATTTCCTGTCTTCAGTTAGGTTAACAAAATGGTTTCTATTTCCTTAATGGCAGAATAATGAGAGATTTCTTTAAGCTTTCTTCCTATTCAAAAGTTTACACAGTGCCCTAGTTTTTTGTGGCTTTGCCTTTTAACTGCATGATTTGGGACAGACATGTTGAGTACGTTTCAACAAGCTTCTCATGCTAATTTCTCTGGCACTTGGTGTAACATAGTCAGGTTTGTTGGTTTTCTTGCTCAAAAATGCCATTTCAGTTCTCCCCACGGATTCTCTGTGGGGTTGAGATCGAGCTAATGGCCACTCCAACATGACTCTGCTGTCTTTAAGGCATTGTGTAACTAATTTGGTGATAGTACTATGGTGATTGTTCACTCACTTGCAACCACAATCGAATTTCCTGGCTGATTGTTAAAGAGTTTTACTTCAATATTTCCACACAATGCTATTTCCCCATAATGTGATCTATATTGTGTGAAGTGCACCAGTCCCTCCTGCAGCAACCCTCATGCTACCTCATACTTCACAGTCAGGATTGTGCTCCTGCTCACATCCATCCTTCAATCTAAATATGATCATTATGGTCAAGTGCTTCAGTTTTGTTTCCCTCAAACCACAGAACATGGTGCGAAATCTTTATTTTTGCCCTGTTTTGGGCCTTAATGGGCCTTAATGTTGCTTTTAGACGAAGGCCGTCTTCCTCGCCGTTTATATTCTACTTATTTTGTGGCAACTTCAACAATAGTAATATTAATGCACGTAATCTGATTTTGGAGATACGACAAAATTCGTCTAAAATACCTCTGTCTCTCATTGTTTGGAGATTTGCCACATAGCAAAACTTTTGGTTATTATACCTGACCTAAAACAGGAAACATTTAATCTGATTCAATGTCAGGCAGTGAAAGGAAAGTTTGTTATGTAATGTTATGTAAATGTCTGGTTTCACGTGTTTGTCTGAAGTGGTGCACTGTTTGTAGCAGAGCAGCACCAGAATATACAAAAAGAATCTAAAAGACCCACAAATAGAGAAAATAAAGAAATGACCAGATATAATAATAGAACGACTGAAAGAGTAATCAAAAATTATACTTTAAAAAGTTCTAGAGCTATAGATACATCAACTTAAGATTTTTACTACAGCGAAAGAAAAAGTGATTAGTCGTCTGAAAAAAGTACCTTTGTCTGGTTTGTAAAACTAACTTGAATCAAAATAAGAAACATTTCCTTAAAAACAAGACAAAAATGTTTTTATTGTTGTTCCTATTATTTTCACTGATGTGTTTTGCTTTAAACTTCATATAATTCTGATAAATCTCTTTTTACTGAGAACTTGAGTTTAAGTTGTACAAGTAGAAACATCACTTCTCCCAACACATTTAACCTCATTATTTCCTGTCATTTAGCCTCTACTGTTCAGTAACCTACACAGTTTAATGTTTACTTTGACACATTTTTTGCAACACTGAAGTGAGAGAACCGCAAGAAACCACAAGATTTACTAAAATGATTTAAAATGTCGTGTGAAGTAAAAATATGAGGCGAGTATCTCGACGTTGTCACTTCATGTTTTCCTCATTTGAATGCTGTTAAAAGACCCATTGTCATCTCATTAAAATGTAGACTGTTTGGGTCTGCATCTTTTTTTGGTGTCATCTCCAAACTAATAATGTCTGCTGTAATTTTTAATTTCTGTCTTTCTTGTGTCTAATATCCATTTAATCTGGGTGACATCGACATCCTTGTCTTTTGTACTTTCTGTGTTGCTCTGCATTACACCTGCGGAAAATATAAACTATTAATATAACTATTAATAATATAACAGCTAATATGCTAAAATTGTATGTGGCCGAAACTCAAAGGTCAGGTTGAGTCACACACAAAATATATATATTTTGTGTGTATGTGTGTGTGTGTGTGTGTGTGTGTGTGTGTGTGTGTGTGTGTGTGTATATATATATATATATATATTATTTTTTATTTTTTTTACTGATTGTTAACATTTTTCTTTTTTTTTCTTTTTTTTACTTGTTAACATTTTTCTTTTTTTTTCTTTTTTTAACAAACACCTTAAAGAAATTATGAAAGCCAATAAACAATTTGGACAGATTATTAATCTTTATTTTAATGAAAAATATAATCAGTACTCATAAAATAAATCTTTTATGTTACTTTATGTGGAAAACATTTTTCAGAATAATTAAAGATGAGCATATGAACAGTGTATATGCCATTTAATCAGAATGTTTTGTGAAATGTGTAATGGACTTACACCTGTTAACCAGCAGGAGGAAATGCATTTGCTATATCAATAATGTCCACTAAACCAGAAAATATGCAAGTGGCTCCCATGCAGATAGTTCTGATTCTAGTATGTAAAAAAAAAAAAAAAAGATTTATAAAATGTACTCTCCCTGTTTGCAACACAAACTTTAGCCTTTTGTAACAAGCAGTCTTTAAAAGCTTGAAGTTCAAGTGAGCAAGTGAAAGTCAATGGTTTTGGTAACACTGAAACCAGACACATATTTGGAAATGCAACACAGGAGACGCCGCTTGCATGAAGTGGAAGTATGCGCTGCCCAACTGCTAAATAAAGGCAGGTTTCTGATAGGTGACATACGGGCTGATTCATGCTTTCACTACGGCCTCTACGGCCACACGTCCTGGTTAAAATGAAATATTTTAACCAGGGCGTTGATGTACTACTCTATAAAATGCATACCCAAAAATGTGTATATTTTTAGAGGTTCAAGTATATTTGAGAGTACTCCTAAAGAAAGGCCACCAATGATACTTCTACCACAGAGCAAGAATTATAGCTCTAAACAGGGGCGCCACCAGGAATCTTGGGCCTCATGGCAAAAAATAAAAGTGAGCCACCCCTTCGCAGATGCTATTATAATTTCTTGAGACTATCTGACCCATCAAAAGCATCACAATTTTAAAGGCTTGCAATTGCCTTGCTTTCTTTGGTCCTTTACTGATAGTAGCACAATATTCACTGCTAGTGAATTTTACATGCAACAGTCCACATACTGCATGCAAATAGGTTGCTTAAAGATTTATTTGTTTTAGTAGTTATATTACCTTATTAAAATGTCTCTCCCCAACAGAAACAGTCACAGGCAATCTGCAAAACATACATGAAGCAATCATGCAATCCACACTTCTCAAAAAATGCAATGTTGTTGCATTTTGTTCGAGCTGCAGTATATAATTTTTCCATATTTGTTAAAGCTGTCACCATGTCAGGACAGTTTGCTATAAAACAGATAATCTGTGAAAAGATCAATCTCCTCCAGCTGCTCCCTGAGCTGCCTGCTGTCTAAAGAAATGCACCGTTCTGACCAAAACAACCAATCAGAACCAGGAGGACAGTCTTAGCACTAGTGTCACTCACCCTCATTCACTCACTGCTAAGTGTGTTAATGGAAGATTTTATAAAGATCGTTTGAATTTCTGTGAGTAATACATAACTTGTTTTCGTTGTGTAACTGTAAAAAGAGTAGAGAGACAGGAAAAATCCACAAAGATTCCCTGGAATGATGCTAACTTGCTTGTTGTTGAATACAGTGTTGCTCACCTTTTTCACTGGGACAGGGGGGAGAGGTTATGATGGTATCGGGGCTAGAGCTGCTGCTGACTGACTCATCTGCTGTTAAGTGTGATAAAAGGTACAGGGACAAGTTAAATATATGAACATGTTAAATTCTTCCCTTCATTCTTTACATGCTAGTGAAATGGAGGTAAACAGTAGTATGTAGCTAAGCTAACTATGCTAAATGGTTGACAATCTCGCACAGTCTATTCACCTTTCTTAAAGAAAAACTGGGCTATAAATTGCCACTCTTGTCTTTTCTCTCTATATCACTTTCTTTTTGTAAACCTGACTATTATTTTTCTTGGCAGCATAGAAACTTACATTTTTGTCTCCTACTGACTGCTGCTGAACGCCGTCATCAAGTGCGCTACGCAGGAACGAACCATTTCATGTAGATCCAGGGGGGTTCAGTGCAAATATGGATGTGTGCTTTTTGGTCTGGGAATGGAAACATTTAATTTTTACTCATAAAACAATTTAAAAAACATTATTTGACTAATTTTGTAATTGACTGGGCCCCCATTTTTTTTATATTTCTATAAGAAAAAAAGAATAAAATTTGTGGGAGGGCTCCCTGTCGGTCAGGGGCCGTTTGAATTGCTGTCTGGGGTCATTTCTCATGAGTGATTAGCCTTTTTCATGGCCAAAGAAAGTGTTTCAGGTCAAGCTTTCAACATTAAGACTAGTTCAGATTTCAGTTTATTACCAGAATCTAAGCCGCTTCCTCCTATAAACACACAGAATAAGACATACATATATCTTATTCTCTCTAAATCAGTGAAAAATCTTTAACAACTCCATTTATAAAAGTATTTAGATGGCGCACAGTTACACTTTACTTTCTTGGCCATTAAATCTTAAAGTATAAAGTATGTAGAAATTTTGCGGGAAATGTGAAGTACTTTGGATTTTACACTTTCAATGTTCTCAGTTGGCAGCAGTTTTTTTTTTTTTTGACTAAAGGACTAGTGTTGTGCAAGTGAAGTGAAGCAATCAAAGCTGAAAACAGGAACGTAAAACAGTCTCCCCCTCAAGCTTTAACTCAGACAGACCTAAAGGAACTTTAAGGTCAAAAACATTAAATACCGACCAAACTTCATGATTAGTCTGAATTATAGTCTTTAAACATTTGGGTATTTCCTTGTTGTATCAGTTCTGAGACAGCAAGGTTCTCCAGTGTTCTTATCAGTGTGACCATGTTGTTCTTCATGGTGAAAGAGAAGTAAAAGACAGAATACATTGCTAAGCTCATGTGGCCTGTCCATGCGACACTATAAGATGAAGCTTATAACCGCACTAATGTGGGAGAAACCTGAACACAGAGCAACATGATGCCAAATTATAGTCACTAAGAATTAGGACATTAAAAGTAAAGAGTTTAGTTTTTAAGGAAGGAGAAAAAAAAATCTTTGTGTAAGTTTTGTCTGTACACGATGTTATGACCCAAATTATCAACAAGTCATACGAAAACAGAGGCAGATAGCTAATGTTAGCCTAGCACCTTGGCAAACATTCACACAGAATGTTTTGTAGCTGTATGTGCCTTTTAAAAAAATAAAGTTACACATCTTTGAAGTACAGTATTATTATAACAATATAACATTTCTAAAACCTGGTAAGAGTGAGTGGGTTTTGCCATTATCTGTTTCCAACAACTGTTAACCATACAAGTCACAGTGTGTAGTGGGAATGACGATGCATGTTCAGTGAGATACAAACATCCAGAAAAGCTCATTAGTAGTTTACAACTTTCAATTTGTACATATGCACAACCACCATGATGGGTACTGAACTTGTTGCTTTGTGCTCCTAAATGTTCCCAAATATAGATAGTCTTATTTGGGAACATCAGTTAAATGTCTGATGTTCACAAGGAGCATTTCCAGAAACAGTGGTATGTTTCCAACAAGCTCCGTGAAAACACAGGGTAAATTGTGAAACAAAAACCTGGGATAGATTTGTAATTCAGGTCATTTTAATTGCACATCCAGAATTAGATTGACGGTGCCGAACAACACAGGAGCGAACAACTAAATAACAGAAGGCAAAGAAACAGAGCCTACCTAAGGTAATGAGAGGAGAGAGATCCTTACAGAGGACAAAACTGGAAGGGTTTCTACAACAGAGCGAGTTGGTTCATTACAGTCAGGTGTGCAGGGCAGGCAGGAAACAAAAAGCAACAAATACATTCACTAACGCGCAACTGGATGATTTTCAAAATAAAACAGGAACTTGTAGCAATGTCCAAACTTTGAAACATCATGGTTGCAGCCTAAAACAACATTCAGCTTCGATGCACCACAAACTTCCAGAAAACTGCAAAAGAGCCAAAACTTTGAGATTTTTAAATCATGACTAAAAACCCACCTGCCTTTGATCCAAAATTAATGCAACATTGACCATGTAATGTGTATTGGTGTTTTATTCAAATTGCTGACTGTATAATTTCTTTGTGACTCTTTGATTTTGTGATTTTATCATGGAAAGCACTTTGAACTGCCTTGTTGCTGAAATGTGCTATACAAATACACTTGCTTGATTAAACCTGATTTTAGGATATATGCAAAGTGGAAGATATTGTCACTGTGAGCTGAAGTAGAGACATTTTTAGCAGATGTTTTACTTGACCTCCTGTCTTCTTTTCTCCTCAGAATCACAAACCTTCAGAATGTTGCTAAACAAGTGCCGCTTATTCAGACTCCTCAGCAGAGCGCTGCAGCACAGGGAGCCGTTCAGATGAGGATAAAAAGCTCCCAGAGCCCCGGAGACCGTCTGAGCCAGTCCAAGTCCATGGTCCTGCAGGACTCTGACCTTCCTCAGAAACCTGTGTGTAGACCAAACAGACCCAAACTTATGCACCATCTTTCTTTGGTTTTAAATCATGTTTTTCTTCTTCAGCTGTCTCGACATCGCAGGAATCAATCCCAGCACGGTGTGGTTCTTTCAGTAGCAACAGCATTTGAACCACTGGTATGTATAAAACTTCACTCCTTTAATCTGCTGCTTTGTCAAAAGGTTTAAAATGAATTTAGATAAGATACCCTTTCATAACATTTAGCACTTTTCTGTTATATTTCCAAGACAACTTTTATTTTACCTAATACTAAAAAATGTATGGCATTAAATCTTGTGCAATACGATGCACAGATATTCTCACATTTTGTTAGAAACAGATCTCTGTATTTTATTGGGATTATATCTTGACAAATCTTGGTCATACAATCACAGTAAATGTGTCGTTCTTATACAGACCCATTGTGTCGGGTTTCGACTCAGTTTGTGTGGACATCTGTTGTTAGTGTTGCCTTCATGGCCCTGCACACATGAGGTTAATAAGGTTCTGATTGTTCCCAGGTGGACCTGAAAGGTGAACACCTGAACGTCGCTAAGATCTCAGACAACGGTAAGAAGCAGAGGAAGAACTGGACTTCGATGTGGACTGTGCTGACCACAGATGAACTACTGCTGTATAAAGACAAACAGGAAACTGGTGTGGTAAGGAACTGTCTAAACTCAACCAAGACACCAGAGTCAACCTCAGAAACTTGACCTGCTTAGTTCTTTAGTGGCAGTCTGTTTCTCTATTGGCAGCAGGAAGTGCATTAATTGCTCATGTTGTGTCCAATGATCCCCGTGTTTAGAAACCAGGAGGTAAAACTGATGTGGTTCAGCTTTGTGGCGCCGTCATTGAGTGGGCAGCGGAGAAGTCAAGCAAGAAAAATGTCTTCCAGGTAACCACCTCTGAGCCATCGCCTCATCTAACGGGCAGCTTGTGGATCTTTAAAACTGAATTGTAACTTTTCTGTTTGTTCCAGATCACAACTAACACAGGAAGTGAATACCTCATCCAGGCTGACAGTTTCCCCACTGCCAGCAAATGGCATGAAGCCATCAGAAAAACTGTCGACTCATCAGTAAGAAACCACATCAAACACCTACAGTCTGGTGAATTAGTTTTCCTTTAGGTGTATAAAAATTGGAGTGATGTCTCACTGTGATTTTTTTTTCTTTTTATTTAGACGAGAGACGGCAGAGGCTTTGCTCTGCGGAGGGCCAACAGCTCAGAGTTACTGTCCAGGCACAGCTCCTTACCTGGACATGGATCCGTCTCACCCAGCATGAAGCAAAGAAACCCAGTTCACAGACGCTCCATCAGTAAGTTTAAAACTCATTTATATTCTTAAAATTAGGATTAAATTATAATCAGATTCAGTCAGGATTTACAAACACGTTGTAATTATAAGATACAACAGTGTTTATGAACAGAGACACAAACTGGAAAAAGCAACAGGGAGACAGTGTGGTAAAATTATTAAATAGTTACTGCAAATTTTTATGAATGCAAATAACTTGTTATACCTTTTTATTATTGAGGTAGGTAATAATAAGTTGCATTTACTTAAGTGACTCTACTTTTTACCTCTACATGAGTGATATTATCTTACAGTAAAACTACTCTGCAACTTGTGCCTACTCTACCCACAGTGGACCCTTCTTGAAGTGACAGAAATAGCATTCTCTGTAACCATACATACATCCGCCCATGCAGTTCATGATAATGTGATACTTCTTCTTCTTCACAAGTGTTTAGTTCCTGTCTGCTAACTGTGCCTACTTCAAAAGAAGTAGTCTGCAATGTTCAAACAGACATTACTTGGTGTCGGTATGGTTTTCAAAAGCTTAATTTTGAGAGAAAGTGAGATTTTTTCCCCCATGTGGCTAAATGTATTTTTGTTTACTTTTGACTTTATTAATTTAAAAAAACAAAGTTATATTACATGACATTACAATCAATTTATTGATGGTTTTATATTCACTTTTTTGAATTACTGTTTTTTTCTCAAGAGTAATGCATACCTTACCTAATTCTGCTTGTTTAGGAGCGCTAACATCATTTTTAATATTTATTTTTTATGTCTATTGTAGTTTTCAGCTAACTTTTTATCATGTGATAAGTGCAATATAAGTAATTATTTGCAGTCTTTCTTAAGTGAAATGTTTTTATCTGGAGAATTGCGCCCAAATTTTATCATATTTCATTGTTACAATGAAAATGAAGATTCTATTCTATTCTATTCTATTCTATTCATTAAAACAGTTATTTGTTCTGATCCATTTAAGACTATATGTTACTGTAGTTAGTAAAACTACAGTGGCATATCTTTAGTAGTGATGCATTACAACGTGCACCAAATGACAAAGAAATTTAAACTCAAGCTCAGTTTTCCAGTTGAACTTTAACCTTTCCATGTCCTGAAACTCATTTCTTGAGTGAGTTTCCTCTGAGTTGATTCATTTCAGCTGCATAAACAGAATATGATCTTATTATTGAATATTTAATTGTTTTCCAGACGTGTTTGGAGGCTCGAAGCTGAAACACAGCGCCTCAGACAGTGCAGACAAGAATGGAGTGAAGAACAGACTGAAGAAGTTCATCATCAGACGTCCGTCCATGAAGACATTGCAGGAGAAAGGCCTCATCAAAGGTTGTTGCATATAAAAAAAAAAAGATTTCTATTAAAAAAAATATCAATCCACGTTTTAATGCTTGTAATGAGCAATTAAAACATCCACATAATAAACTTAGAGTGTATCTTGTGGCTCTGCACAGATAAGCATGTAGTATGAATGGATGGATGGATAAGATTTGTATGTTTTATTGTTTTTAAAATGCAGTTAAACAGAAGCTGTGAAAAGCTGTGCTAAACCAATAAACTGTTTTATTGTTGCCTGTCAGATGAAGTCTAAACAGAATGTAGAAATTTTAACCTGAACATTTTCTCCTTTAAATCTCAGACCGAGTATTTGGTTGCCACCTGCTGACACTCTGCGATCGTGAAGGAACCACAATTCCTAAATTTGTAAGGATTTGTTTAGAAGCTGTTGAGAAACGAGGTAAGTTCAGCGGAAGATGTTTTCTTTTCTGCCTAACTCTGCCCTTTACACAGAGTTGATTCATCAGTCAGACCTTAGTAATCTAAATCAGCTGACGTAGAATGACAGAGTGTCTTAATCTGCTGACACATCATTTAATTGTACATGAATGTTTAATGTTTTCAGGTTTAGACGCAGACGGGATCTACAGGGTCAGTGGAAATCTGGCCACAATCCAGAAACTTCGCTTCATTGTTGACCAAGGTGTGCTTGACGGAAATGCATGTCATGTTATCAAAATTGAAAATCTCCTTTTCTCTAACAATGTTGTGGCTTAAACTAAAGATTAAACCTCAGATTGAGAAACCAAAGCCTTTTTGTCTGTTCTGTCCCAGAGGAAGAGCTGGACCTGGACCACAACCAGTGGGAGGACGTCCACGTCATCACAGGAGCTCTGAAGATGTTTTTCCGTGAGCTGCCGGAGCCGCTGTTCCCCTTCAGGTTCTTCCAGCAGTTTGTGGACGCAGTCAGTGAGTAAACCCTGAAAAATAATCAGATTTTTTCTCTCTTTGGGTTATTATGTCTGTCTGGACGATTTTAGCTAAACAATGGGGAAAAATTCTTGCAGTTGAAATTAAAAATATTAAGACATGAATAAATAAAATGCTTTGATGATGAAGACGTTCAAATGGATGTAAACTGACACTGATGTTGTTTCTCAACAGAGATTAAAGAAACCAAACAGAAAACTCAGGCTGTGAAGAAACTGATCCATCAGCTGCCGAAGCCCAACCATGACACCATGAAGCTGCTCTTCAGCCACCTGCAAAAGTAAATATGCTGGAAAAAAATATTATTCTACTCACCAGACACATAATGAACAACTAAAATGTCCATTTGTTTGCAATTACAAAACTAGAAACAACTTTCATTATCCCACAGTGGGGAAATTCAGTGCATACATCAGTCTATGTATATTTTATATTTTCATTTTGAGAATTGAGAAGGTAAAGTAAATGCACATTTTGAATACTATTTATTGAATGTGAGTGTATTAGCAGTAGGCATAGCCAAAGAGCTTTTTTGGCCTAAGATGAGGAGTCAGCTCCTCCAGACTATCAGCAGCAGGAATTAGCAAACACCTGGTGGAATTACTCGTCTACTGAGCTCATCATGTGAACTACTTATCAGTCTAACGGCTCTTAGAATGGTTGTAAACGGCGTAATGGAGAATGCTGTTGTGATAACATGCTGAAGGCAAAGTGTCAGAAAGAGCAGGAGCTTCTTAAAGGAACAGAAGCCCAATTTCAAAGCGAGTTATGTTTGATATATAAGGCATTTTTAGAACAACTGGAGGTTAGTTACTTGATTGTGCTATCAAATGGTACTGTGTGACTGGAACACTGCCCCCTTAAGACAGAAAGAAATATTGGGTGTACTTATAGATACATGTACATACTATTTTTTAACTTATTTGCACAATTATAGTTGATGTTTGTATGCTGTGTGTGAAGCTGAATATTATTTCTCTGAACATATGAAACTAAACTGTTACATTTAGAAGTTTGTGTGTGAAAAATAAGAGTTTTATTAACTTTAGTGTGCGCCATGTTTCAGTAGGAAATCATATCTTTAAACATAAACTCAAACCTATATTTGGTTCCAGATATAACACGATTATTAATAAAAATAAAACATCACCAGATCTATATCTGACCAAAACCTAACACCTGAACCACAACAGAACTCTTGACCCGATGCTCCCTCTGACTTCATGTTTCTTCTGCGTTTTTCAGAGTTCTGGCTTTTTCAAGGAAGAATCTGATGTCCACTCAGGGAATCGGTATTGTGTTTGGACCAACACTGATGTGGCCTGAGCTGGATGCAGGAAACATGGCGGTCAACATGGTTTACCAGAACCAGATCGTGGAGTTCATCCTAATCGAGAGCCGAGAGATCTTTGACCTGGGCAGGATGTGAGACGGGCAGGAAGTCAGATGAGACTGATGGACTCAGATTCACTCATCACCAGAATATCATTCAGCTGATGCAGTGTTTGGGGCCCTGGGGTGTATAAAGGATTAAATGTATCACATCATTAGATCAAAATTCATCTAATAGTTTGTTTTAAAAACACAAACTTTTGAAGTTGATCAAATAAATCTGTAAATATTCAACTATTTTGACATTACAAGATAAATGTGACTGCTGCTTATTTTCATTTGAACTGAATTTAGGTAAAAAAAAAACACATTTATTTTAAAAACAATGTTTGAATTTATTAAACAGATAGTTGTATATAATATGTTACTGTCCCTTCAGCCCTGCTGTATGATGAAAAATAATAAATATCACAACTTGTGTTTTTTTTTGGACTCAACACATCTATCAAATTTAAAAAATGTGATTTGAAGAGAAACGTGTGTCTCTAAAGGGTTTTTATGCGAAAAAGAATATTTAGAGGCAACATATCTGATATCAGTAACACTTTATTTTTGTCATTGAGGAGGCCAGAAAATTGTGCTTTAAACACCGGAGAAAAAAATAATGATTTGACATCTATAATAGAAATATCAGCTATTAGTTTAAAATAAATTAAGTAAAATAAATATAGCAAGTAAAATACAAATGTAGAAAATAATTGAAAATACAGTACAATATGTAGGTGAAAATAAATATTGCAAACATTAAATGATTAAACATTACAGGGAAATAAATAGTAATCTAAATCCAGTAAAAAAAATACTTTAAAATAATGCCATGATGCAGAAATGTTCAATAATTACACAAAAATAATTACAGTAGAATAGACATAGTTCAATTATGGTAGTGAAATAAATACAGTAAAATAAATACAATCATTGAAAATCAGTGACTGTGACTACAAATACCAGAAATAGCAAATACAGCACAACACTTCCATAACATCTGAATCCCACAGACATAAACACACCACAGGTCTAACGGACACTATCCAGCTCATGATGCGTTTTGGTGAACTTCGTTTACTGTAATCTCTCTGAAGGAAACGTAATGTTTGTAGAAACTGTCAGGAGCAGCTGAGGAATTCTCCAGCAATAACAATGAAATTAAAAATTAATATAAAAAAGTATCAAAATGTCCAGTAATAAAATATAAAATGTTGAAAAAGGCCAACACTTGGACTAGTAAGTTTAAACATTCACGAAAAGAACAACTGAAACTCAAGACAGGGCAGCAAAAATGATTGAAAAACAATTATTATAGCACTGCAAACTCATAAAGCAATGATGTGCAAATAGATGAAATTATTTGAGGTAATTTTTTTCCGAAAAGGTTTATATAGTGTAAATACAATTAAAATCAGATGACTAGACAGTGTTTATTTTAATTATATTGCAATTTAAAAGCATTATTATTATTTAATTATTTTATTTTATTATTATTATTACTACTACTATTATTATTATTAGCTGTTGGAAGGAAAAGACTGCTTCAAAAATCCCAAAAATGTCATTTCTAATATTGTTTTTCAGTCAAGAGAAATACAAAAAAATCAGACCTGAGGTGAAAATACTCTGTTTTCTCAATTTTGTCAGGAAAGTGTCTAACAGTTCAAACTTGATTAAATATAGCACATTGATGCATCAAAGTGCATTATTTGGGTTACACTTAAGAAAAAAAGCAGCAGAAGCTTCGGGCTACTGTCTTCTAAAGTTCAGGTTTTAATACTGCAGAAAGACAAATTGAATTCAATGAATGGATCAGAGTCACAGGAAGTAAAACAAACAGCTTTGTTTTTCTGACAGAAGAAAACAAATCAAGATATTATTGGCTGTTAAAGAGGAAAGTTGAGGAAATGAGTGTTTCCTGTAAAGGCAGAATGGTGACGACAGGAGAGTTGAGTAAAGATCTTCAGAAACAAACAAAAAAACTGATCCAGAGTCAGCTGTTACCTGTAAAGACAGAAAGTCATACATTTTTAAATAAAAGGGGAAAAAATAATATTAAATGGAGTAATTACAGTCCAACTAATTCCTCATTTTTCTTCATATTCATTTATTGGACCTGACTGAAAGCCAAGCCATCAGTCCTGATTGGGTCAAACTGTTACTGACCTGGAGTCCCTGGTGGTTTCACTGTGGGAACTGAAGCTGTTGTTGCTGTTGAGCTGCTTGATGTCGGGAGGAGTGATGGCGAGGACTGGAGGCCACGCCCCCTCCTCTGACGGTGGGTTTAATGGATGGGGAGGAGGACGAGTGGTGGTACTGGTGCCCGGCTCTGATTGGCTTGGCTGCATGGAGGCAGGAACCATGTGACTCAGTTGAGATCACACTCTTCAGATTACAGATTCAGTTTTCTGCAGGCTGCGGTTCTCACCAATCTGAGCAGAGTGCCCCCTCCTGGAGACGTTCTTGGACCGGACGGCCTCTTTGATCCGGTCCACCTCCTGCTGGTACCGTTTGCGGTCCCTCAGAGCCGACTCCTTGGCGTTCTTCAGGGCCGTTTCCAGCACTCTGACTCGCTCTGCGGTGGCCCGCAGCCGCCGGTCCAGCTTGGGCAGCTCGCAGCGCAGGTCTGCGTTATCCCGCACCAGCTGGGAAGACGCAGATTTAAATTTAATCTGCTACAGCTTGTCATGAAACTGATGAAACAGGCGCGACTCTTCATCACAGATCTAAAGCTTTAATTCAATTCACTATATTTATGAAGGAACTTTACAAGAAAAAATGAATTCTTACACTAAAACATATTTGAATCCAAAAACAATCCTGCAGATCGGTTTTGTACATTGATGTATGGCTCGTTAAGAAAGTGTATTTATTTTATTTATGCATTTAACACATTATTAAGGAAACTTTGCATTAGCTTTATTGAAACTTTTAAAAATTAATCTTCTTAGATATTAGTAGTGTTTATTTTTAATGCAGTGTTTCAGTCTACCGGCGCTACCGTAGAATAGGATTTTTAATTTGAAGCTATCCACTGATAATTATTGAAATCGTTCAATACAGACAAATAAACAAACATAGAACAGATGACCGCTGTGCGGTGATACCTCACCTGTTTGTGGACTTTGCTGAGCTGCTCCAGGTTGTTCTCTAAGAAGATGATCCTCTGCCTCTGAGCCAAACTGCCGCCGGCCTCGTCGTTGTCGTTCTCTGAGCTCTGTTCAACAGACGATGACTTAAATCCAACAAACACTAATATTCTGAGTCGTATCCGACTGGAATTACTACTGGATGGTCTTGATCTTTCTAAAGTGTCCTGAAACTACTTTTGTTATCAAAGATGGATACTTAAGTAAGAAATGTTTAATTGTTAGAGGTCAGTTCAAAAGAAGTGTCTGAAAATAAATCACCTGCAGGTTCATGAAATAATGTGGAAAAACAAGTGTGGGATCAGATTTATGTTTTAAACAGCATGAATATGAAAGCGTTTACAGATTCACATGATTTCTGTTAAACAGTCAGAACCTGAGCTTGGTCAGAACCTGCTGTGTTTTTCTTACGTTCTTGACTCGAGACGTGATGTCTTGTATGAACTGGATCCGAAGGTTGGTCAGAGTCTGCAGCTCTTTGGTCTGTGAAACAACAACAGTCATTTTCAGATCTCTGATCCTCAACATGTGTCAACTAAAAATGCAAATAAATTAATGTGGACTAATAAAATTCATACCACAGTTTCCTCCAAGCCTTTCAGATCCTCCTTGGCTTGTTCTCTCTTCTCATTCAGAAACCTGAAATGAAATCAGAAGACTGCAGAGTGAACACTGAATGGCTTCACGAAACAGAGAGAAAAGATTTATGTCCAATTTTATAGAGAATTTAAGAAAAGAGAAACTGTCTGTTGTTTTTAATCCCACTTAGTTCTCATAAGGTGGAACTAAATATTTAGCTGAAAACAGTTTACATATAAACACATCAGTAAAATAGAACGGTGACCCAAAAACCAACATACAGCATGACAATTTCAATAAAACATCTTACATTACAAACAAAATTTAAGTTAGATTTCTCCCTCCATGTACCTGAATACAAGCAGATGGAATAAACAAACGGTAACTCTCAACTCATAGGATACCAAACAAACTCCTGTTACAGGAAGCAAAGAGGGACAAACTTACTGCAGTTTCTGGAGTCTTTGCTCCTTGTTTTGGTCCTCGGCTCTGAGTTTGTCAAAGTCAGACTGAAGTTTTCTGTTCTCCAGCTGCAGAGCCTGATTCACACTGAGAGATAAACACAGAACCTCTTGTTATAGAAAATGAAACTTTATCACTCAGGAGTTATAATTTGGTTGAACTGATAAGTAATAATGGTGAAAACAGTCGGTACTCTTTGAGCAGGTCGTTGTCTCTCTGCTTCTGCTCGATCTCATCGCGGAGTCGGCTCAGCTGCTTCTGATGAACCTCCCTGTGGTTCTCCATCTGTTCCTCCAACGTTCTCTGCAGAGCACAAAGCAGCAGCAGGTTTCCTGGTTAAACGTGTCACAAAGGGGTGGATAATAATCAATCTAATCCAATGATTAATTTTTTGGATTTTGAAAACTTTATTTTTGGAAAATCTGGATGTTTGTCTTCTGTTTCCATATTTCAGAGTGAACTTAGGACCCACCATGTTGTTTGACAACAGTGTTTTACAACTTCTGTTAATTTGGATTTTGAATTTAGGCAAATTATGCAGTGGAATATTAGGACCAGACTTTTTTTAATTACTAGAATAAAATGATAATATTAGGAGAATGAAATAATAATTTTATGAGAACTCTAACACAGAAAATTATAAAAAATCAAAATGAGGAACGATGAGCATCTTGTGACGTTATATCTTGGTAAAAGATTTACAGATAACACTTAATGCCTAATAGAAACACTGAATATTTTAACACATCAACTTCAGATTATCATAAACAGCAAGATGTTACAGCCATGCAAACTGATCACATCAGAATCAAAACGTTTTCATCATAAAACTACTTTATTCATCATAATTTTAATAAGTTGTTTCTAGTAAATTTGCATCTTTATTCTAATATAATGATTAATTTCTCATAGATGGATAAAACTTGTCATAGCCTGGCCTTAATAATCCGTTTAACAACTCACAGAAGGGATGATTAAAATAAAAGCAACTTTTTGAAAATTTGTCATTTGTAATTTATTTTTTACAAAAGAAAGTGAGAAAAAACTCTCACTCTTATAATCAGAAATTGGCCCTGGTGTCTCTATTAAATGTTCAAGGAAATCAGCTGGAAATTTGTGTCAATGATGAATACAACTAAGAAACTCAATCACTGACTAATTAAAGAGAAAATATTGATAACTGAGATCAAACTGAGTTTTTGAAGAGAGGCGACAGACTGAATGAAGCCGTTTCATTTATCTGTTCGATCATCTCTTGTTCTGAGGAACCTTCAACGATCTCAGACTCTTTACCTTCATCTCCACAGCATCCTTTAATCTGCTCATGTGTTCTTTCTCTTTGTCCATCACCGTCAGCTCATGCATCTGACCTGAAAACACACACAACAGTTTTTCTCTTGTCCAGTCACAGAGCAGGACCTCCTGTAGCCATGGTGATGACCCTGACCCTGAGCGTGTAGCTTAGCAACCTCCTCCATCAGAGCATCCTGACTCTCCTCCAGCTGCCTCTTCTTCTGCTCCATCCTCTGCAGGTCGGCAGACAGGGATTCCAACTTGGCCTGAAGCTGCAAAAACAACAACAATGTAAACAACAGCAACCTGAAAAACAACAAACATCAACCCTGGCAGGGTGGTCTGCCAGGGCAGCAACACTTTGCTGTTTTCTGGTCACACACACTTGTGAAATGATTCATAAGCAGACAACTCTCCATCATGCATTACTCATTCACACAGTTGGAGTTCCTGCTGTAGCTCTGCTGATTCCACATCAAATTTTCACTTCCTCAAAAGTTAAAGTTTGTTCTGAGAAATAATTTATTTAAAAAGTCCACACTTTTTTTTTTTATTAACATGCCAGGAAAAGCAGCTTTGTCCTGATGGGGAATAATTAAAGATGCACTAAGAAATCGATTGTTGACTGGAATTGGATGATTCAAATTGAACTATTTAAAGTAACAGAGATGTTGCAAGTAAAGTCAGAGGAACCACAGAGAAATAAGATGCTACTTAAAAGGAAACAGCGAGTTCTGTGGTTCCCTCAGGCTGCAAGAGAGAGAGAGAGAGAGCATCACCTTCTGCAGATAATACTGCAGGCTGCTCTGTGTTAGTCTTAACTTAGTTTTTATGTATTTTAACAACAAATAGTGACGCTCTCCCATAGTTACATCCTGTTGTCTCTTACAGCTAAAGACATTCATTATAAGTTTACAAAATAAGGTGAAATAGCAATAATGATGTCAAAAGTTAGAACAATTAACACAATACAACCAGGTGTGTGTTACCTGAGAGACGAGCAGCTGGCAGGCGCTCAGCTCCTTCTCGTTGACCTCCATCTTGCCGGTGTTCTCCGTCAGGCTGACCTCCAGCTGCTTGCTGCGGTTCACCAGAGACTTGACCTCGGACTTCATCTTGCTGATGTAGAGACGAGCCGTGGTGAACTCCTCCTCCATCACGCCGCTCATCTCAGCCATCTGAGAAAGCATTAAAACATGCAGGAAGCAGTCAGTCAGCTGTTAGCTGGATGTCTGTCTGCAGAGCAGCAGGAGGGTCTCACAGCTTTGAGCTCTGTGGTTCCGAGGACGCTGCCGATCTCACTGAGGTCTCTGATCAGCAGGTTGAGGATCTCTGCAGATCTCTTCTTGTGGTGAGTGCTGAGCTCCTGCATGGTGGACAACTCCCTCTGAACGGCCTCCAGACCCGCCTGCAACCACAGAACATCATGGAACAACAGCTAACATCTCACAGCAACCTACTGGGCTGCTTAAAGCTTTGAAGTGCAAATATTACATGAGAAGTTTTAGGAATTTCAGCCTGAATGACTTGGAGCTCATTGACAACAACCAGCCAACACAAGGCTTCGGTTTGTGGACTCACCGTTTTGTGAGCCAGCTCCTCGTTCAGCTGCTCGTTGCAGCGCGTCTTGCTCTCCACCTCCTGGCTCTTGTGGTCATAGTTGACGGCCAGCTCCTCCAGCGCCTGCAGCACCTCCTTCACCTCCTCTTTGGCTGAATCGCTGTCCCTCTGCAGCCGGCTCAGCTCCTCCTGCAGACGCTCGTAGTCCTGGCTCCTGGACAGCAGCAGCTGTGGGAGCAGAGCGTCAGCAGGGGTGCGGAGGAGAACGATAGCAGAACAGGGGCATCATGGGAACTCACCTCATCCTGCTCTATCAGCTGCTGCTTGAGCTTCTCAGACGTCTGACTGTGCAGGTTGATCTCATCGTCCTGAAACACGAGTCAGCAGTTTTATGGTTTCCGTCTTCATCATCATCATCCTGCTGCAGGTGCAGGTGAGACTCACCTTGTCGTCCAGCTGCTGGTAGAGGTTGGTGATGAGCGTCTCGTACTGCCCCTTCTCCTCCTCGGACAGAGGCACGGTGGGCGGGGCTAAGCTCTCGATCACCGCTGGCGCCTCGGTGCTGATCTTCTTGCTTCTGTTGCTCAGCTGCTCCTCCACAGGTACAGACTCACCTGGAGAGAATCAGAAAGAGTCAGAAATCCACCATCAGCTTGAAGTTTACTGAGGGAGAGACAGGGCACCAAAAATAATGATGGTTTTAGCTTTTATCTGAACTAAAAAATAAAAGAAACATGTGGAAGAAAAATTAAAGCTAATTTAAAATGTCAACTGAGTCACTGAATATACTTTGTTATTAAGAAAAGAAATATTTTCCTTCTTAGCTCTGAAGAAGCTAAGAAGGATCATTTAATTGTGAATAAAGCTTTCCTTTTATCACAGTTAGTATAAAAACAGAGTCAACAGTTTCTAAGATTAGCATTTTCAGCTCTGACACTTTAATTGAAGTTGATAGTCTTGATCTTAAATACTAAAAAAAAATGCATAATTCTATAATGGTAATCCATTTTAATACTTTTAAATTGAAATTAATAGAGAAAGCCACCAGGTGGCGTCCTAACACAGTGCAGCAATGACTTTAACAGGCGTTTCCACTGCAGGAACATTTCCCAGATATGTTTCCACTGCGGGAAGCAGGGCTGGATGAAAACTCAGCACAGATTACCTCTCATTGGACATGTGGTAGTTTTTTTGGAATATCTTCCACAATAAGTGAAGATTCATAATACAAAGTTTCTTAACATTTTTATTTTCCCAGTTTTTTGTGCAGTTTCTAGTTTCAACTGTTTGATAGCTCATAATTTTTGTCAACTCCGTATTTTTGCTTTGTTTGAAAACATTTAATCTCAGTCACTCATGCTGATGAACGTGTTACAGATTTTACATTCAAATACACCAATAAAAACATTCAATCTTGTGGAAATAATCAAATGATTCTAAACCTCTGCTTTCAGCATCTGTGGAGGCAAAGGTAAATGATCTCTAATTCACAGAAACATTTATAACCAATATTAGCTGCCAATGTTTACGTCTTCACCATCATTGCAACATGATTTTAACTCAGAGTAATTATCAGCAGTAACTTGGTTAAACTTTAAATTTTCCTCACCTTTCCTCCAGCGCTTCAGCTCATTCTCCAGTTTCTGGATCATGATGCTCAGACTTCTGTTCTTTTCTTTCTCCTTCTCATACTTTTTCTTCCACTCCTCGGCAGTCAGCTCAAGGTTGACAGAAACTGTGTTCTTTATGGTTTTAGCTCTGAAACATGAAACCACACAGCAGATTTAACACAGAGAAACATTTACCTGCAGGTTTAGGATTTACCTGCTGCTCAGATCTCAAACTGATCCTTCAGAGCTGCTGCTAACAGACTGTTTGTCCAGAACACTAAAGGGGAAACCTGTGGACTTTACCTCTGACCGAACATGAGGGTGGACTTGCTCTCAGCCTCGTTGTAAACAGACGGAGAGCAGCAGATGATGATGGTGGTCCGACAGTTTCCTCCCAGAGAATCCTGCAGAATCCTGGTCATCTTGCTGTCTCGGTACGGGACGTGGGTTTTCTACATTTAGACACATAATACACTGATGTGATCCATGAAGGTTTATTATCTGGTTCCTTTCTGTCATGTTGATGTCAGAAACATCTAGAATCTATTTTTTGTTTTTTTGTTGCTGTGACTTCAATTATGATCAAGAACTGGAGGATAAATCTGTTTTAAAGTCTGTAACACTGACTCTTATAGTATGAAGCAGGTTCAACATAACCAAGCTTCTTTTTTTTGAGGGTTCTGTCTGAACTAACCCTGACATTGAAAGTCATGCTTAAGTGGTAACAAACTAAGTGAACTGTACCTTTATTGTGAGGATCAATCACAATGAAGAGACAGGAAGGCAACCAAATCATTAAGGTATTAATGTTTACAGTTTTCTTTCCCCATTTCAAATGTTACTGTACTAACCTCTGTGTCGCCTACTTTTGGTTTTTGCTAACTCTTTTCCTCATACAGCAGCATGTAAATCAGTCTGCCTGTTTCTCTCTCTGTTTACCTGGCCTGTATAATGTTCTGACCTACATAATGTGATATTTTTTCTCACCGTTCCTTCACTCAGTGCGGCAATGACGTTCCCAAGAGCAGACAGAGACTTGTTGATGTTCTTCGCTTCATCCAACACAGAACCTTCAGCTCCAGTTTTACTGACCTGAACAAAAGCATCAAAATGTCAGGAAGGGAAACGTAGAAAAAACACACACAAATATTTGAATTCTGAAACACTGAAGAAGTCGGACCTTTTCGCTGCCTGCCAGGTCGACCAGATAAAGCTTCCCAGACAGTTTCATCTCCGTCTCCACGTTCTCCTGCTTGATGTTGATCAGGAAAATGCTGTGGCTGCGAGAACTGTGCTCATTCATGTCTGCAGGAGGAAGACATGTGAAGAACAGAAATGTCAGCTGGAAATACAACAGGAACAGCTCAGAGTTTAAATACTGGAGAGACAGAAACACCAGAAATGATTCTGTTCTGACTCTAAGAAAGCTTGTATTTGCAGTGATGGAGCAGTGATAACAATGCTTCAGTAATATGCAGTGAAATACTCACTAGTCACAGCGACGTGTCTGTTAGCTTTTCCTTCATCGATCACGTCCATCACCTCCTCAGGACTCGACACAAAACGCTCAGTGCAACCCTGGCAGAGAGCATGGAAAACTTTAAACACATGCAACTCTATTATCTGCAATTTAACAATATTTAACCATATATGCAGTTGTACAAATTTGCAAACTAACATACAGTCACAGGAAAAAGTTTCAGCTACTATGCAACCCCTTGCTTCTTTTTAAGTAAGTGAGAAAATGCATCATCATCATCATCATCATCATCATCATCATCAGTGTGATAACATTTGTGTAAGCAGACATTTTGGTGGTCAGCTGGTCTAGACCAGACAGTTGTGGGTTAACACAATACTGAAAGGTAAAGATACACACAATTACAATAGAATCAATCTGGAAAGGTTTGAAAGTCATTCCTAAAAATATAAGTTCATTCTTCTATTGAAAGATTATTTTTTAAAAAGTAAACATTTGAGACAGATGCAAGTTTTTGGTATGTCAGGAAATTAACCCCAATGCAATGTCCCTGAAATAATCCAAGACTCTTTAGAAACCAAATAGTGTCAGCGAGGACTCTACAGACCTCAGTTTGCAAGCTTTGAAGTGATTAGAAAAAAACTGAACAAGCATAGAGAGACATGGGACTGAGGTACCTTCACATAGGGAACCCTGTTTTTATCCTCATGAACAGCCAGGTTGGTTTTTGACACTGAAACATGAAACTTTGGTCAGAAAATGTTCACGAGTTCTTTGACCTTAAAAAATGAAACATCTGAAATGTCTCACCGTCCAGCAAGTCTCGGATTTTATCCAGATAAATCTCAAAGTAGGAGACCTGCAAACATATGAACACGTTTGGAAACACAAAGTGTGCTGGGTTTTATTATTCTAAGGTGTTTTCACGTGAGCTGGATCACCTTGATGTGGAACTCCAGGTTCTCGTCCATGGAGTAGATGTGGTCAAAGATGTCTCTGGAGATCCTGGGGATGATCCCCATCATATGGGGGTCGTGCAGGTTCCCCTAAAAAAACAAAAAATAATGTTTACAAAGACAAACAAACTGTGTGTTACTCACACAACAACACACTGACCTCCATGGTGTGAGTCTTTCCTGACGACGTCTGACCGTAAGCGAAGATGGTTCCATTGTAACCTCCCAACACGTCTGAAACACCAAATAAAGATACAAACTATTAATGTAATGCCACAAAAATCAAACAATAGAATAAAATACTATATTGTATTATCTAGTTTCCCTTTAAAACAAAAGAAATGTTGATAATATTTACCATCATAATGTCTATATATGGGTCGGGACCAGCCTCACCTTTGACGATCTGCTTAGCACAGGTGTCATACACCTGAATCTGTTCAGTGCTCGGAGGAAAAACTCTGTCGAACACATACGGCTTCCCCTGAAACGCAGGAAGCACTTTGTCAAAATAAAAGACATCAAACTTACGCTGACACACAGGAAACAGAAAAACTGTCAAAGAAATTCATGTTTTGGAGAGACTGTCTTTTTCTGTCAAAGTGCAGAGAGAAACTTTCTACAAAATATGTTCAAAGTGGACGGAATATGTCAGACCTGTCTGACTTTTCATAAACCTTGACATCATTGATTACAATAAATATATTGTATGTTTTCTCAATAAAAAGGTTAATATAAAAAAGAGAAAAATCTGTCAAACAAATCAGTTTCAGGCTGTTGCAGAGCTCTTAGATCCTCGTCTCTCTCAGGTCTTTTCAGTTTCTTATTTTCACATCATAAAACCAAATCTAACCAGATTCACATGTACAGTTTTGGATTCTATCATGAAAGCTTTTCACACATGTAACCTTTATAACATATTTTATCTCTAACTTTAATCACACATAAGACTGACTATCAGGTTTTAGAATAACAGAAAACAATTATAAGCAAACTGTAGCAAGCACAGAACATGATACATTTTGTTGATGGATTCTTTTTTATGTGCATCAAACATGTCTTCATGTGTCCATCAGTATTTGTGTGTTTGCTGCCGACAGCCTTATAAAAACCTCTGGAAGCTGCTGGCATTAAACTGATCAGAGGACAGTTTGAAGATCTATCAGCAGCCAACAGATTCACAAATGTCACCTCAAAACAGTCAAATGAAAAAAGGAGAAATAATGAAAATCTCAGGTCTTGTTTTCAAATTACTAATGTGTAATTTGCAAATCTATTTTCTTACACAATCATAAAGAGACTTAATGAGCACAAATAACCTGACATTTGCATTGAACCAAAATCGCACAACTAGTCAGGCATGAGCAATTTAGTTTGGTGTTTTGTTGCTGATATTATTTTGGAAAAGACCTTTAGGAATGTCACGCCTTTCTGTGGATTTCTTTTAGGCTTTATAAAAGCTGAACTATAAAACTGAACTGGAGAAAAATTCTTTCCTATAAACTAGACCCTTCACTAAGCCCAACATCTAAAATCCTAAAAATATTACAAGTGCATTTTAATTGGCTCCAGATATATATA
>NW_006800239.1:694023-697019 GCF_000485575.1 Poecilia formosa | reverse complement strand
AATAACAAATAAAATACTATACAGTAAGCACAATATTTCTACATACATACCTTGGAGTTATAAAAAAACCTCTATTCCAGAGGAATGTGCCTCTGAGTTAGTTATTTAAAAATGTACAAAATGTGCATATTGAGCATTAAATGACAGACTATTTACAAATAGTGACAATAAAAAAACATGTACAACAGTGAAGTTGTCCAGATACCACCATGGATGTAAACACTGAGTTTGATTGGATTAGTGATGGTTATAGAGTCTAACTTGGTGGAAGGACCTATGGTAAGGCTCCTTTGTGCATTTAGTATGCAGCAGTTTGTCACTAAAGGAGCAGCAGTGGATCCCTTTGTGATTCACTACCTGATCAATAACAGATTTTTATTTCAGCTTCTTGGGAGAAAAAACTTTTATATAGCCAGTCAAGTGAAACGGATATTCTCATGTTGAGGAGAGGCATTGCTACAGGCTAGTAATAACACATTTTAATATGTTGGTCTGGGTCACAGGGGCTGATGAAGATGATGAAGAGGAAGAGGTCAGCTAAAGCCTCAGAGTCTGATGACTAATTAGCCGCTGATAATGGAATCAGATTAAACAGATCAATGACGGTGAATGATCTGAGCTCCCATGAACAAACTAAACGATGACTGCAGATGAAATCAGTCAATTAAAAACATTTTTCTCTGCGTTTCCCTCATTCTCTACTGTGGATTGTTCCGTTTTTTCCCCTAATCTTCCCTCCATCATTTGCTCAGAGCCAATCGGGTTTGAGTATTGGTGACTTCTAACCTACAAATGTCTGCGGTCATCAGCCAAGGGACCAAAACTCACCTGAAACATCATGCAGTGGCGCATAAAGTGGGTATGCACTGTATGCAACACATAGGTGCCCTGAACCAGAGGTAATGCCAGAATTAATAATAAAATAAAGACTTAGTGGTATTCTCATTTAGTGACGTAATTAAATTAGTTGTGCTACCACCCCACGCCACTAGAGGCAGTAGCAGGCCAGAAAATGTGCAATTTAGGAGCAGATTTAGAAGTACACAGAAAGCTATGGAATTTGTTAAAAACTGTGAGCTGCGCTGAAGTAAATAAAAGACAGAAGTTCAAATACATGCTGAGAGTAAAACTCCTTCTTAAAGATGAAGCTATATCCCAGATTTCAAAAGACAATACAAACGGGAGACCACAGATAATATAAGAAATAGCGCCCCCCTTCAATTCCGGAGTGCAATGATCCCATTTCCAAATAAGGTGTGAGACTGACAGTGGTCTGTCCCCGACCCTTTCTGTTTACTGCAGCGAAGTCCTTCTCAAACAACAAGGTAATGGTGGGTAACTATGGCAACCAGTGACAGTTTAATAGCCTGCCTATTCTTTCTGGAGTGAAGTTGCGCGCGCATCCGCCGTGTTCATAAAAAAATCCGTCAGACAAGCCCGCTCTGAATATGAAATGGAACTGTGACATCACAATGTGACATCACAATGTAACTCCAAAGGCAGAATTCTGACATCACCAGCGATTGTATAATCTCCTCAAATCCATCTACTTTCATCACAACCTGTTAGCAGCCGTTGTCGATACGTTACTCTTGAGAAGTTACTTAGCAGTTCATAGTACGATTTTCAACTTTGAAATCTACTGAGTTTCTAGAGCAGTTAATTATCTTAGAACCACAAGCAAAAGTTACAATGGAGTCCAACCAGCGTACAATCGAAGAAGTTGCATCCAACAACATCGTTGAGAGGGAAGTACAGGCACCCAAGCCACCCAAGCGCAAGAAGAAGAAGATGCCATTTGCAGTCTGGTGGGCACTGCACGAAGCTGAGGAGCTTAAGAAGTCAGCTGAAAATATGGAACAGCAGGACTCTTCGTTGGTGATTGAAAATAAATCGAGCACCAAAGGACTGGAAAAAGTGAATCAAAAAGGGGATGGGCAGTCACCTGAAAGTGAGTCCAATGAGAACAACCAGGAACCACTTAAAACCTGTTCGGAGGAACATGTCCCTATTGATCAAGAGGTTTCTGCAGGTAATATTGAAAAGCAGAATGATTCACTGGTCAGTGAAGAAAAGTCCATCGCTGGAGTGCAGGAGACAGTCGACATAGTAGAGAAAGAACAGCCCTCCAAGTCTGAGGAACAGCCACCGAAGAGAAAGCGTAACAAGAAGAAAATGATTCCGTTTCACATCTGGTTGGAAAAACATGCCCCCACTGACGTAAAGACTTCAGCCGAACATATTGAAACAGAAGATGATTCACTGGTTACTGAACAGGAATCGATCTCCGTACTGGAGGAAAAACCAGAGAAGGACGAGTCCTCTAAGACCAGCACTGAACATGTTGTCAATCAGGACACTTCTCTGCCTGAAGAAGGTGATCAGGAGGATTCCTTTACGACGGAGATTTGCACAGAGAAACTTGTTAGTTTTACATCAGAGCCAGTCACTGAAAAGAAATCCGTCACAGGACAACAGAAGAAAGTCGACCAGAAAGGGGAAAAACAGTCAAAGCGCATCAAGAAGACGCCGCTGTTGTGGAAATCTTTCCCTGAGGCTGATGCTTGCATAGATCTAACGTTTTTTTGTGAAAACAGTGACATCAACGGTATTCTGTCTGAAAATCAAGGTCATCAGGCAGGTTTGCTCAGCAACGAAAAAAAGACATTGTGGAAAGTGCTCCCAAAGTCTGAACCTTGCATAGATGTAAGTTTTTTTGCTCAGAATATTGAGAACCAAAATGTTTCAATGCCGGCCGAAGAACATGATGAGCCAGATTCCTTGAAAAAGGAAATTAATACTAAGAACACTGTGATTTCTGCATCAGAGCCGGTGACCGAAAATAAATCCGTCACAGAAGCACACAAGAAAATGGACCAGACAGGGCAAAAACAGCCAACGACTACGCGCAATAAGAAGACGCCACTATTGTGGAAATCTTTCCCCCAGTCGGATGCTTGCATCGATTTAACGTTTTTTACTAAAAACAGTGATAT
>NW_006800239.1:691078-693451 GCF_000485575.1 Poecilia formosa | reverse complement strand
CATGTTCGATGTAAATTAGAAACTAAAAGCTAAAATTCAAAAGCAAAAAGATCTGAAGCGAAAAATACTCTCAGAGAGAAGACAGAGGAAGAAGACTATGGTTTCTGTTCAGACTCAGAGTGAATCACAAGACACCTCACCAGTTTACCAATGTGCTTCAGTCCAGACGGAGATGGATGTGCCTGAGACCAGATGTCACTTGAAACCAGTCCGTCAAACAATATCGACGCAAACAGAGATGGATGGGCTGGAGAACAGATTTCACTTGGAACCAGTTTATAAAACCATTTCCACCCAAACTGAGCTGTTCTTATTGCTGAGAAAACAACCCAATGAAACCAAAATGAACGGACATCAGGATTGGCAGAACAAAGTATTCAAGATGTCTACAGATGAGACCAGGAGAGAGTCAGCAACGAGAGATGCATATGAACTGAAAGCTGTCAGTAATGAAAACATTTCTGGTGACAATATCGAAACAGAAGTTTCAGTACAGGAAATAGTTGGAGACGAGGCAGAGACCATCGAAAACAAGATAAACACAAATGAAACAGCCATCGGTGAAGTACTGCAGGTGATAGAAGAAGAAATGGTCTCCACAGAGCAACAAAATGGAGACGACCAGGATGAGAAGAAGAGATCAAAGAAATCTAAACGCAAGATCAAGAAAAAGGCAGCAGCGAGAGATGCATCTGAACTGAAAGCTGTCAATGAGGAAAACATTTCTGGTGAAAACATTGAAAAAGAACTTTCAGTACTGGAAATGGGTGGAGACCAGGCAGAGACCATCGAAAACGACATTCACACAAATGAAACAGCCATCGGTGAAGTACTGCATGTGATAGAAGAAGAAACGGTCTCCATAACACAACAATATGGAGACCACCAGGTTGAGAAAAAGCGATCAAATAAATCTAAACGTAAGATCAAGACAAAGGCAGCAACGAAAATTGCATCCGAACTGAAAACTGTCGGTAATGAAAACATTTTTGGTGAAATCATTGAAAAAAAACTTACAGTACCGGAAATAGTTGGAGACCAGGCAGAGACCATAGAAAACGAGATTCACACGAATGAAACAGCCATCGGTGAAGTACTGCAGGTGATAGAAGAAGAAATGGTCTCAACTTCACAACAAAATGGAGACCACCAGGATGAGACAAAGCAATCAAAGAAATCTAAACGCAAGATCAAGAGAAAGGCAGCAACAAAAGATGCATCTGACCTGAAAGCTGTCAATGACAAAGACATTTCTGGTGAAAACATTGAAAAAGAACTTTCAGTACTGGAAATGGTTCGAGACCAGGCAGAGACCATTGAAAACGAGATAAACACAAATGAAACAGCCATCGGTGAAGTACTGCAGGTGATAGAAGAAGAAACGGTCTCCATAACACAACAATATGGAGACCACCAGGATGAGAAGAAGAGATCAAATAAATCTAAACGCAAGATCAAGAGAAAGGCAGCAACGAGAGATGCATCTGACGTGAAAGCTGTCAGTAATGAAAACATTTCTGGTGACAACATTGAAACAGAAGTTTCAGTACCGGAAATAGTTGGAGACCAGGCAGAGACCATCGAAAACAAGATAAACACAAATGAAACAGCCATCGGTGAAGTACTGCAGGTGATAGAAGAAGAAACGGTCTCCACAGAGCAACAAAATGGAGACCACCAGGATGAGAAGAAGAGATCAAAGAAATCTAAACACAAGATCAAGAGAAAGGCAGCAATGAGAGATGCATCTGAGCTGAAAGCTGTCAATGAGGAAAACATTTCTGGTGACAACAATGAAACAGAAGTTTCAGTACCGGAAATAGTTGGAGACCAGGCAGAGACCATTGAAAACGACATTCACACAAATGAAACAGCCATTGGTGAAGTACTGCAGGTGATAGAAGAAGAAACTGTCTCCACAGCGCAACAAAATGGAGACCACCAGGATGAGATAAAGAGATCAAAGAAATCTAAACGCAAGATCAAGAGAAAGGCAGCAACAAAAGATGCATCTGACCTGAAAGCTGTCAATGATGAAGACATTTCTGGTCACAACATTGAAAAAGAACTTTCAGTACCGGAAATAGTTGGAAACCAGACGGAGAACATCGAAAACGAGAAAAACATTATTGACACAGCCATCTGTGAAGTACTGCAGGTGATAGAAGAAGAAACGGTCTCCACAGCGCAACAAAATGGAGAACCGATGGATGAGATAAAGATACCAAAGAAATCTAAACGCAAGATCAAGAGAAAGGCAGCAACAAAAGATGCATCTGATGTGAAAGCTGTCTATGACGAAGACATTTCTGGTCACAACATTGAAAAAGAAGTTCCCGTACCAGAAATAGTTGGAGACCAGGCAGAGACCAT
>NW_006800239.1:689675-691068 GCF_000485575.1 Poecilia formosa | reverse complement strand
GAAATAGTTGGAGACCAGGCAGAGACCATTGAAAACGACATTCACACAAATGAAACAGCCATTGGTGAAGTACTGCAGGTGATAGAAGAAGAAACGGTCTCCATAGCGCAACAAAATGGAGACCAGAAGGATGAGATAAAGAGATCAAAGAAATCTAAACGCAAGATCAAGAGAAAGGTGGCAGCGAGCGATGCATCTGACCTGAAAGCTGTCAATGAGGAAAACATTTCTAGTGACAATAATGAAACAGAAGTTTCAGTACCGGAAATAGTTGGAGACCAGGCAGAGAACATCAAAAACGAGATTCACACAATAGAAACAGAGATCGCTAAAGAACAGCAGATGACTGAAGAAAAACCTGAACTGGAAACTGTTGTAAACTCGATTGAGACAGATCAACATTTGGTCCCAATGACTATGACAACAAATCCTGATTCAGAAAAAATACCTGAGATCCCCCTGATTGCTCCTGAACAAACTGAGACAATACTTCATGTAGTTTCCACAGAGGAGGAGTGTGGTCTGATGGAAAATCAGAAAACATCGCCTCCACAAATAAAGGTTACATTAAACAAAGATGAAGTCCAAACATTACCTCAGGAATTAGAACTGCAAGCAGAGTCAGCTGAGGAGAACAATATTTCTGAAGAAGAAGAGAACCCCCAGAAAAAGACATCACTGTGGAAGCGAATCAAAAAGGCTCTAACTCCACCATCTCTACGCCGGTTCAAAAACAGATGCAAAGTCCATCCAGCATAAATGGATGCTGGACATCAGTTGACTTTAGACATCAACTGAAGTCTAAAGTAGATTAGATTTAAAAAGGGGGCGGGGCCACGTGTGTTTAGGGTGATTGGTGGTAATTGGAAAAAAAGCTACTATTGTTTGTAATTGGACATTTTAATATTCAAAAGACAGGACTGCACGGTGGGAAATGTCTCGTCGTGCAGGTGTGGGTTCACTCCGGGTGCTCCGGCTTCCCCCACGTTCAACACCATCAGTACACGTGTGTTTAGGGTTGATTAGCGGTAATTGGAAAAAAAGCTACTATTGTTTGTAATTGGACATTTTAATATTCAAAAGACAGGACTGCACGGTGGGAAATGTCTCACCGTGTAGGTGTGGGTTCACTCCGGGTGCTCCGGCTTCCCCCACGTTCAACAACATCAGTACACATCTTCATCCATTGTAAGATGTTTATTTCTAATTCGAAACAGAAATTCAGAAAACCACATTTATTAATTAGAGGGAGAATTAGAGAAAGAAAATGTAAAAAACGTGGAACAAAAAGAGAATTTTAGAAGTCTAATCTGATACAAACTGGGAAAAATTTAGAAAACTATCTTTCTGGGCAATCAATCAATCATTCAATCAATCAATCAATCAATCAATC
>NW_006800239.1:670563-687632 GCF_000485575.1 Poecilia formosa | reverse complement strand
TATGGACTGGAAGCCCCGAGATCGAAGGGGGGAACACTCCCAAAGGAGGGGGAGAATGACTGAGCTAAGATCCTGTGGGACTTCCAGATCCAGACAGACAAGATGGTAATGGCGAACCAACCGGACAGTGTGGTGGTGGACAAAGAACAGAGGAAAGCCGTTGTGGTGGATGTAGCAATACCAAGTGACCACAACATCAGGAAAAAGGAGCATGAGAAACTGGAGAAATACCAGGGCCTAAGAGAGGAGCTGGAGAAGGCCTGGAAGGTGAAAACCTGTGGTCATCGGGGCCCTCGGGGCAGTCACCCCCAAACTGGAGCAGTGGCTCAAACAGATCCCAGGAACAACATCAGACATCTCAGTCCAGAAATGTGCAGTTCTAGCTGCTAAAATCTCACTTAAATAAATCAGTTATTATTTTAGATTTAATTGCTATGTTAGCTCAACATCTTTCTATTTTTAGCAGACCTTTAAATTTTCCACATATAGATTAGTCTAACTTTGGGTAACAATAAAGAGGAACCTTAACAATAATTATGCCCAAAAGTTCAAATACATTTGAAAGTGTATACAAAAACGCACAGAGCTGCTTATGTTTCTTATATTGCCACTGAAAAGTCAACGGTCAGTTCTATCCTTGAGCTAACACGATAACACACT
Source organism: Poecilia formosa (assembly GCF_000485575.1). Classification (NCBI taxonomy): domain Eukaryota; kingdom Metazoa; phylum Chordata; class Actinopteri; order Cyprinodontiformes; family Poeciliidae; genus Poecilia; species Poecilia formosa. Next base: position 686,972 of record NW_006800239.1, on the reverse strand, counting down.
TACACATACAGATTGATTTTATAGACTTTCTTTAAAGGAGAATCACAGCTTCTTTGTAACAAACAAGTGATGATCTACTTACCAGACCTCAAAAAACAAATGACAGAGACTGATTGGTATAAAGCAAGAATCACCAAACACTTTGCAGCCTAGAACTACTTCATGGGCACCACGTTACACCAAATTGATACACACAGTTTACTTTGAATTATATGATGGTGATAATAATTATTTATCTAATTATGGAACAGCTATGTGGGATACTCGCATGGTCATTCGAGACATCTGTTTGTTTTTGTGTATTTTCTGAAATGGCCAACATTTCCGTGGGGAGGTGAAGTCACCCTGCAGTTGTTTCTCCTCTGAGCCTCCAAACAGGGAAATGGCAGCATGAACACTGTTAAAATTTGAAGGGTCAGCTGACTTTACAACACAGGGCAGAGTGAAGCCATAAAAGACAGACGGTTTGACCATCTGGCTGCTGAATGTAAGGCCAAGACACAACAGGACCGCAGAGCAGTGATTCACTAGATCCTGTTTTTAAAGAGGATGTACACACACTTCTTAGGCACATAATGCCATTTATAACACAATCAAGTAACTATGGCTACGGTGACACAGCAGGTTTTGATGATCAATTCCAATTTTTTTTGCTGAAATCCATTTTTTTTTGCTGGGTGGTTCATATTTCTAATTAAATGCCACTGCGGTCAGACTTCTGTGCGAACGGTTTCCCACTCCAAAGCGACCGACAGGCACAGAAGAAGAACGCTGACGCCAAAAAGCATCACATTAAATAAGAGGAAAGTAAGTTAAGATAATGGAAGAGAACCAGCAGTGAGCCTCTTCTTCCTCTCTTTAGATCAAGCAGATCAATTTCACATGATGTAGTGATGCAGAGTAAGAACATTTCTCTTTAACAAGGATAAACCATTTAAGGCAGAGAAAATGCAAATGAAGATGGAACCACAAAAACAACAGAAACAGAAGCAGCTTATCACGACGGAGAACTGCAGGCGTGACTATCCAGGTTAAACCTCACAAACTCAGATAACCTCTGATCATCTGATAAAACTACCCACAGCTGAAGTTCAGTGATATGTTCTTTAACAGGACATCTAAAGTTCATGTTAAAGGCCCAGACTGATGTGTGGAAATGTAGGAGACAGACTTTAATGATCTCCTCTGAGCTCTGACAGGGAGAAAACTAAATTTAAAACATTATATCTACTTTAAAATAGACAGTTTTATGTTGGACAACTCAGATAAGGACACAAATGAGCAAAAGAAAGAGTAAAATAGAAAAACATCTATAAAAGGAAGTATAGTTGATCAATTTCAACTTAATAGTGTGGAGTTTATGATTCCCTTTTCTACTCTTTTGTAAAATAAAGCTAAGTGTGGTTTTAGTCAGCAGAGAGAACCAAATTGTTTAAAATCTTCTTTCCTTCTATAAACTGATCAGTAAGCTACTCTAAATCAGTTAACTTGGATTTGTTTTTTTAAATTTAAAACCAGCATCTTTCTGTTGGTAGATTTTAATAATTTCAGTTTTCTGTTCTAGTAAATTCAGATGCAAATACCTGAAAATAAAAGACAAAGCGATGATTTCTAACTTATTATTTGATTGCGACACAAATTGTCAATAAAGACGGGTCTCAATGCCCCAAAGCATCAATCCATCCATTACATTTAGTGATCCTGAGTCGGTTTCTTGCTGCAGGTCTGTCTGTTTCAATAAGATGCCTGTCGTCATGGTGACTGCATCTCTGCATCCCCAGGGAGACGGCTGAGATGACTGGACCAATGAGACGGAAGAAAAATGATTGCTGCTGAACGATGCCAGACACACACAGATAAATACACACACACACTCTTTTTCTCACACATGCTCTCTCACATACACACACACGCACATACATGTGTGCACACACACAGCCAGCCTCACAGTGAGTTCAGCGTCTGTTCAGTTATTTTCACTCCATGGATCTGAATCTCTTAGTAATATTTTTTTTTTCTTGATCTGTTGCTGCTGGTCACATGACCTCTGTCAGCCCCCACCTGCTGTCATGGTAACAGGTCATTTCCCATGAGGTCTTTCAGAGGCTCCATCCCCCCTTTTTGTCTGAATGAAACCAGAAATCAATATGTTTTTGGAGGAAACTGACTTATTTGTATATCAAGTATTCACTCTAACTGGCTATGCCAAAAGCTCAATCCATGATGAGATTCATGAATATTCGCCGTTGGTTATTTTAGCTCCATGCAGTTGTTAGAAAGTTCATTCCTAAGCCAGATCAGTGGAGGAGAAAAAGTTTCCTTCTGTTGAAACAGCAGATCTTAGCTGCTCCCTCCACAGACTTTGGATGGAAGGACATAATTAGAAACTGTTTATTTTCTGTAAAACTTTCTAAACAAGCTGAATAAAAAATTCAGCTGTGGAGAGAGACTCAATAATACACAAACTGCTCTCCTGTGGAGTCTTGTCATTAAAACTGTTTTATGTCTGCCTCATTATTTTCTGTTTGTGTATTTCCATGAACCTTGAGGAACTGGGTCAGCCATTCATTAAAACAGAAGTCACTCCTGAACTCTCAGGTCAAATTAGTTCTGGATGTTTCAGCTGAAAGCAGCAGATTGAAAATGACTGTAGTTTATTTAACATAAAAATAAGATTTATTTTTTTCAGCTGTCTCTGAAGGGATATACTCCAATAGGTTGTTTTAGTCTTTCATGTATTCAGACATGTGAGAGCATCAAACCGGTTAATCAGAACTTTAACTGAATGTTGTGATTATTAGTAAAAGGAAATGAATGAATTAGCATAAAGCTCAATTCAGCCGCTTCTAACTCAAAGTGGGGGAAAAATCTAATTATTAGTTAAGATTTGGTTTCAATCATGGGTACAACCTCATATTAAACGAACTAAACTATCAGCAGCATCTGTTTAACGTTGTTAAATTTTTTTCTGTTTCTATTGTTGCAGCGCGGACACGTGCACGCGCAGACACAGCAGGAGGGCGTGTCTGTGCGGTAAACGGGTTCGGCTCTGTTCTGCTCGATTCGGTTCGGTCGGGTCAGGACTCACCGCCAGCACCACCGTGTCCTCTCCGTTGAATTTGGGGATGAATTTGTCTCCGCGGCTCCGCTCCGAGTCGCTCAGCGGCCTGAAGCGGCACATCACCTTCACCCCGCAAACCCCGCACTCCGCAACCTCCATCCCCGCACAGTCCGCAACAACAAAGACAGTAAGAGAGAAGTAGACAGGCCAACGCCGGACCCGCTGGGAACCGGGGTTCGGTTCGGACACAGTGGGATCAGACGGATGAAGCTCTCCGGTGAGACTCGGAGCTCCGGTCAGCGTCTCTCCATCAGGATGCTGAACACAACACTGCCAGCTCCCACAGGTCCAGCCTGGAGCGCTGAGCCGCAGAGAACTCTGGGAAATTGAGTCTTCATATGATCTGATCGATCAAGTGGTCGATTCGGTGGAGTCCTATAAAAACATTTTTCCTCTTACAAATGATTTTATATGCTGACTCTGTGGCTTTAATTCTTCATTATATGCAGATTGACTGGCCAGTTTATTAGGTACATACCTCAGATTTCTGTCCGTACCGAGATGGAAGCGTCTGTGTGATAAAATCTGGTCTCTGATTATTGTAAGTCTGTTTAGCTAAATAATGTCAGATAATGACAGATACATTTAAGAAAACTTAAAGTGGAATAAACAATTAATTTTAGATTTTGTTTCTGGCTTGTCTGTTGATCACTTTATCCTTTTGTGAGTTTACCTTTTTTGAGGGTGAAATGCCCCTTTGCCAGTCTTTATCTTATGCTTTTTGAAGGGAAGGTTTGCTTTAAAGATAATGATAGGTCTAAACCATGGCTACAAATCAGTGCTCAACATTATTGACTGATGCCCACATGAGGTAGCTGTAAAGTGTTAATCATTGAGTTAATGGTATGTGTTCTTTGACTTACCTGGATACAGCATTTAGTAACCCGATTTCAGTTTCAGTCCTTTTAAATCCATGCCATTCTTGGTGGAAACAAGAATGGCATGCACCTTATTAAAGGTTTAAATGTAAACCATCCAAGAGTTTTGTAAACCTTATAGACATTGCTTAGAATTTTTTTTTATCAATAATGTTCACTGTGATAATCTTTAGCTGGGAAATATATATTTTTGCTGTAAAGTGTGTTCTGTGTTGGGTTTTCTTTTAGCAAGTGAATAATCTTTAACTGAAACATGTTCAGTTAGCAGCTTCATGGGAAATCAAAAAGGTATAAATGTAAATAGATAAATGGGAATAGAAAAAGAAAATAGATCAATAAAAATGGAAAAGGATAAATTAATAAGGAAAATAAGAAAATGAAAAAAAATGACAGGCAGAAATAAATGCGGGAATAAAAAAAATAAATGTTTAAATAAATAAATAAATAAATAAATAATAGGAATAAAGATGCAAAGTACTCATTTATTTATTTCCCCATCTATTTATTTATTTTAGGGTGAAATTACTATCCATATGGCTCTCCCTACAAGACAGTTTGCATGGAATGGATGTACAACAATTCTCTTGGACCAATAAAATATTTACACAATTTATGGTGTTTGGATGTACCATAAAGTACATTAAGAGTAATTGAAATGATTTTAGTTCCTCTTACAGTGGAAAAAAAGGTGTGGTGTTCTCAATGATTTTTTTTATTCCAAAGCTGTTGAACAGATTACAACAACTTCATTGTTGTTATTTTACTTTTTGAAACTTTACAGGTGGAGTTAGAGTTTGTGATACATTCTAATTTGTCTCATAATTAACTCTTTTTTAAAAACTAAGCTTCTTGGCACTAATAACAGACACTAATAAAGTGGAAACATAAATTAAGCAGAGGTTCAGTTGGCCTTTCCTAGGTATTTCTCACCGATACTAAAATGTTACTTATTGAAGATACAAGAACTTTTGCACAAGCGGTTCAAAGCTTTAAATATGGTATAAAAACTGGTTAATGCTATTATTAACTTGTTTTTTTTACATTCAAGAAAAAAAAACTAAACATTATCACATCATTTGTTGCAAGCACCAAACAAATGATGTCTTTGCTTTATTATAATTATATGTTAACAGGCAGAGTGACATGAGACTGCAAAACAACTCAAAGCAACTGGAAAAATGAACTGTTTGGGGCAGAATCACACATTTGTCTCTTTTTGGCAGTCAACATTCTGGGATGGGGTATGACTGCTCTTGTTGAGATAAGAGGAAACAAAAGGCCAAAAAATGTAGTAATATAGATTTTTCTCGATGGCTTCGATTGCCTGATCGTTTTGTTGACAATTCAGTAATCCTGGTAATGTTTCATGGAAGAGAACATGAACATCCAGCTTAACATTTTTATACACTTCTGACCATTTTGTTCCTGCTGTTGAATAGTCGGGATCTCTGGTGTGATGCATCAGAACCAGAATCACTGGTTTATCCAGCGATGAGACTGAAACACATGGAAAAGAATGGATTTATTGAAGGTTTTTTTGTTGTTGTTAAATTGTTTTACACATAAGGTCAATCATTAATCATAGTCTATCATTAGTTTTACCTAATGACAGATAGTATAGAAAACATCTGAAAACTGATCCATTAACTGGTAAAGTTCTGAAGTTACAAATTATTATAAGGAGACAGCAACAGTATATTCACATTTTTGTTCAAAATTATAGCAGTGTGTTTAAAAGTAGTGAATAAATCTGAATATCTTTATAATAGCAAAAGTTTTTATACCCAAATGTAACTATTCCAACTTATTCCAAATCAAAACATGCAGCAAACTTCATCAGTCTACAGAAAGTGAAGAAAAGGGAATATTTAGCTTTTCAAAGATATATTATCAGCATTTTTATTTCCAAACCAACAACATTTGCTGTATACCTTAAAACACTGAGCAATAATCATTGCATAACCACTGTTTCTAAAGTTTGGTTTTCATTGGTGTTAAATTGTAAATTGCTGACCCACATTTGGCACCTGCATGATGCCTGTGCTATCGGTCTCACTGGTTATTGATTCAAGACTGATATTTTTATGCATAATTGTATTTCTGATTATTATGGTAGAGTTTATATATTCTTAATAACTAACCTACTAAAATTCCCTTAGTTGATAAGTTATGAGGGGGGAACACCTGCTTCCTGTTTTCAAGTGCAAACTCTTAATAAACCAATGTTTCTGTTAAAATCCACAACATTTTCATGAATCAGGAAACGGCTTTGAGAAGAATAAAAGAACACTGGAGAAATAACGGAGCTGGACATATTGGCTTGTAACATATTTTAAATATTTGATCTGTTAAATAGTTTTTAGGATGACCATAATTCCTGTAGTGACACAACAGAAACAAGGGTTTCCATTACCTTTTGGATTTGTCATTGCTGATTCCACATCTGATCCAACGCGTGAGGTAATTGGACAAAAAACAATGACGACTGAAGATTCCTCTGGACTTTGTTTTTCCTCAAGTGTAGGGGCCAGAGAGGGGATTGGCAAGTAGTTTGACAGGTAGCTTAGCCAGTAGTTTAGCCAGTAGTTTTCGTTATTCTTCACTTTTTCCATTATTGCCTCATAGGCACCAAATGTCTCACCAGTGATGAATGGGAAGATCTTTACTTTGGGCCACCATTCACCTTTAAATATATCTGTCAATTTGAGAAAAATTAGGAAAGGTAAAGATTCATAACTGTTACATATTCCATATTTACAAACAAAAGCAGATAATGAATTGACTTAAGTATAATCTCCATTAATGTCACAAAAAAGTCCAACTTATATGCAGCTATACAAAATGCAAATCTGCCCAAATTTAGTTCAGACCCATTAAGTTCATTCTATACTTTAATCAAACACTTCTGATGTTTCTCAAATTGTTCTGACACCCAGAAAAATGAAAGATTCTGGATGTACTTCACAGTTTCTGGCCTCTCATTTCAAAGTGGAAAGAGCTTCATAACAAATAGTAGCAGCAACAAGACCTCACTGAAATACTGAAACGAAAATCAAATCTTTGATGTGAGTTATGCACTCCCCTTTCAACAGCACACGTCTATTAATTTTGCTGCCAAAGGTTTTTGTGATGCTAGAAATTAGGCGATGAAAATAATTTGAGTGTTATTCTGGTTGCATGAGTGTGCATGCCCAAAAACGATAATGAAACAAAATGTGTTCAACTTCACTATTCGGTCTTCTTTCATGGCCTATTCATCCCCAGTTTAGATCATTGCAGCTCAACTAATCTGGCCTTAAAGGTCCTCTGTCTTCTTCCTTCAGTATTGTTGCTGTGAGTCTTCACATAGGCATCAGATACAACAGCATATTTGGACCGTTGTAGATAGAAAGACAAAAAAAAGTAAATTTAAGTCAGAAAACCACTGAAATTTGTATAAAACATACTTGGAAATTTAGGTGTGTGTTGTGGTGTGATGTATGCTCAAGCAGGAGGGTTGTCCCCCAGGTGGTCTGCACCATTGCATGGAAGGTGTGTGCAGGTACAAACATAAAACCATGTGACTGTGCGGTTCGGCTTCGGATGAAGTATGTTGGCACCTTTAACCAGAACTTTTACTTCACTGTACAGATGGTTTTGAAAACTTTCAACTTCTGAAACTAAAAAAAAAAAATCCAAAAGTTATGTAGCTGCATTTGAGTTGAACTTATTTGTGACACGTCTGGAGACACCATGATGACTGCAACTTTGGATAACAGGAAGCTTAATGTAAAACTAACAGAAAGGAAAAGTCTTCTACACTTTCCACAATCAGAGGCTGTTGATCTTTTAACCTATACAAATTGTGATTCAAGGCAAAAAAACAACAACAACAAATGTCTAGAAAATCTTAAACTGAACATTTTTTCTGGTTCATTAGATTCATTGTAATTAGTGAGAGGTTTTAGGCATACTAAAACATTAAAGAAAATGTTCCAAGTAGTTCAATTGTGTTTACATTCATGCATGCTGGCTATTGCAGCTTTTCAGTGAATTGTATGTTTATTTCAACGTTATTATTTCCTTTACAAGTAGAATATACTAGAATTGATTTATCGTGGAGTCATTTTCTTCATAAAAGACCTGGTATTTTAACTTGGATATCTAGACTTATTACCAGTGTGTAGAGCTAATCAGGTTAGATGTAGAGATTGTTAAAATATTATTTTGCAAGAGGTCAATTATCTGCAGAGAGAATGATTTTGAATTTTCATCTGAATCAGTGATTCAGTCTATTTGTAAGCTTAAGACGAAACACTGTTTTAGTAAAAGTGAATGTACAAACCCCATAAAGAACTTGCCGGTTGTGATTCATTTTGTGATTGAACCTGCACACAGAAAAAAAATGCACATAAACACAAACAAATGCAACTTTACAACCTGTCAGCTTGATTTCATTCAATGGCAAGTACTCTAAAACTATAAACATTCAGCATTGTTGTATTCTCACATCAGTTTCACACAAACTGAGTGGCAGTGACTAGAATCCTGACAGTTTGGATGTTATTGTGGGGTTAAACATTTTCATTTTATTTCATTAGTTTACTGAGTTTAAGTGGCTCTTGCAGTGTCTACACAAAGCCCTTGAATATTTTACTTTTAAATATCGTCATGATTTAAAAAAAAATTGTTTTTGACAAAACAATTTACAAAAAAATCTTTAATATTCATGTGAAAATTAAAATCTATAAAACACTAACAAAAATATTTAACATAAAATAAGTGATTGATTGGATGGATGTTCCATTTCCTTAAAGTTACTGACCTAATTCAACAGAGTCCCAGCCAATTGTCGTTAGTCTCACAATGAGCGGAATAGAGATCACCTGAGTACAGGTAGAAAACGTTTAGACACCTGTGGCTGTAATGTACATTCAGTATTCCTGGTTACCATTACAGCATAAAAACAAGAGGACACTCCAAGTAAATGAGAGAGAAGATGATTGAAAAGTATAAGTCAGAGGATGGGCATAAAAATAAATATATAGTCCACTGAACATTACCTGAAGTAGAGTTAAATTTATCATAAAAAAAAGAAACATACCACATCTTTGTATATCAGGCCATTGCCAGATATTGAGGTCATTTAACTGTTTATACTTAGAAATCAATTTTCACTTTGAAATTAAATTATTTTTTTATGCATTTTGTCACAAAGCCTAATTTTTCTGACCATGATTGATTTGTAGATATCCACTAAAGCATAAAACATACAAAGGGGTGAATACTTTTTATAGGCTTCCTTCTGTACCACAGCGATGCATTCAGCACCGTGCTCTACAGACTGATCACTCTGAAAATAATTAATCCATTCTCCTTGTTGACATGACATATACAGTGTCAGCCTATATATGTGTTTTAAATCAATCATCACAAATATAAAAACAAATTATGTACAGAAAAAAAGAGTGTTGTTATACTAGGAATATTAAAATTGTGTGAAGTAATACAATTTTTGTTAAAAAGAATCCAGTTTTAGGTTTAAATTACAACAAATTACTGTCAGTCTTCACTGTGACATCATCAAATCTGAGCTTCACCATTAATGACACAGCACACATAGGTGTGCTTAAATCAAGGTCGAGATAATTAGAAATAATTAATTTTTATATCAGCTGATTTGAGAACAAAACCCAGTTCCTAAAGCGTCTTGCTGAAAAACCCCATGATACTTGGACGTCATCAACGAGGAAAGAACATGAGTGTATCTTACTGATGACGGTGTCAGTGCCGATTGTCCAGGACTTTGTGATTCTTTTGTGTTTTCATGTCCTGCCCCAGTCTCTTCATCACCCACTGGCTCAACCACTGAAGCAGAGTGAGAGGACAAAGCATGTGTTTATTTATTTTATAGATTATTCCATATTCAAAGTATATTGACATAACCCTGAGACATTTGCTTGAGGAAGTTATAAGTTATAACTCAATGCCAGACTTCTGTGTAGCCCCGTTATCCTTGCTGCAAGTAAGCAAAACCTCCATGCCAGGTGAAATAATTTGGTTTTTGTGTGCAAGGCAAATTAGTGTAAACATCCAAAATTAAACTAAGATGTTTGGAGAAGCTGTATTGAAACATCATTAATCTGTGTAACAGCACCTTGAGGTATTTTTAAAAAACATTTTCATAGGGGAGCTAATAATTTTGAAGATTGAAAAAGAACATCAGTTCTAACTACAAGACTGGAAGGGGAGCAAGAAGAAATCCACATACTCACCTACAAATCCGTCCACTTCTTTATCAGTGCTAGTCTGTTTCTCTTGTTCCATGTTAGCTGGCCTTCCTGCTTTTTCCTTTTCTCCTTCTGTGGTACTGTTGTCATTTAGGCATGGCTTCTCGTTCTCAACGTCACAGAGGTTAGAGGAATTTCCAGGAGGGTCTAGAAATTTTCCAGTGACATTGTCCGTTGTAACCCAGAAGAGAGGGCAACAAAGCTGTTAGAACATTTCAAATAGAAACAGGTTGTGTCTGGAAAAGCCTGATGTGATCAAACAGAGAGATGAAGAATGTAATATTCCATAAGACCACAAAGGAATGTAATGGAGCAACTGAAATATTGTTGTGTAAGACTTCACTCTATTACCAAAAATAGCCAAATGTTTATTCATATATAAATGACTTAATGTAATTCATGAAATAAAACTAGTTAAGATTAATTGTACTTGTATTTTGATGTCTACAGAATTAGAATGTGTCTGAAATTTGAACAATAAATACATTGTACCATTGTTTTTTTTAATCAATATCAAGTAAAGCTCTTTTTAATACACTGCTATTTTAAATGAGGTATATAATAATAAATAAGTTTGCTTCAAATTTCAACTTCAAGGTTAAATGTTTAATACTAATCAAAAGCTCAAGGTTCTGCTGGAGTCAATAACTTGAAACTACTGCTATTCAAGTTCTTGATAAAACATGTCCCCTGTGGAAAAAAAACCAACTCATCAATTATCCAATTATACTTTTCAAATTACTCTTTATTATCTTTCTACATAATAGTAACACATCAAATATATATATATATATATATATATATATATATTTATTATTTTTCAAAACTAAACATATTTTATACAAAATAGTATGTTTGAGAGAAAATTAACTTATGGTTCAATGCAGGCATTTTATGTGCAGAGGTATATTTCAACATGCTTCAAGTATACATTTAATACATTTCCTGGGCCACAGATTCTTCCACTTGAGCTGTGGCTCTCTGCAGCTCCTTCAGAGTTACCCTGAGCTTTTTGGCTGTTTCTCTGATTCCCTTCTTACCCAGCCCTTTAATTTATGTGGACAACTATTTGTTGGTAGGTTTGTAGCTGAGCTGCAATCTATATTTTTAGATTATGGATTGAACAGAGCTATGTGAGATGCTCAAAACTCAGAGTAGTGGTTTATGAACCATCTGCAACACTCAAATCAAGATTATAGTCAGTTTTGAGTGTGGTTGTGCAGGATGCATGCCTCAAGCGCTCTGTTTAACTCGTGTTTCCATGATTGTTACGGCCCCTGGCCTCTTGAGGCTGTGCAGGCTCCCTTTTATTATGCAGGTTCAACTGTGAGAGCACACCTTCCTGATTGGCTGCCTGGAGGCTGTAGAAGAGCAGCTGCACCATTGGACCAGCAGAGGATGGTCAAGCCAATCAGACGTTGATGAGGCTCACCTGCACCATAAAAGGCTCCTGAATTCATTCCTCTAGTGGGGCAGCTAATTTGAAGAGGTTCTGTGAAGCTGCCTCCTCTCTTTTTTTTTTTGGTGGTTGCAACTACTTTAAGCTAGCTTGGTCTTTGTTTGTTCCTGTTTGTTCAGTTTAGTTACTTTGACTTTGCTCCAGTTAAATATGAGTTAGAAGCCTGTGTTTGGGAGGCTGCGTGCTTCCCGCAGCCTCTCCTTTGTATGTGTTTTTTTTTGTGGTTTGTTTTGAGTTACTTTAAACTGACTTGTTTGGATTTTTTTTTTTGTAACTTTAATTTGCTCCTGACATTATTGAGTTTGTTAATCCCTCTTTCTTTTTGCATTAATTGGGTTAAATTGTATTGTTTTGTGAAACTTTATTTTGTAATAAATCATTTTTACTTTACACTGTCGCTCCGGACACATTTTATGTTACTGCCCCTGGACCCCTAGACCTTGGGGGCGTAACATAATTGGGGGCTTGTCCGGGATAACTCGTTAAGGAGGATCCCTGTGTCTGGAGTGTCTGGAATTAAGAGGAACATTTTGGGTTGTCTGTATCCAGCAATCATGTCTGTATCATTTAATCTGGAGCACTTTTTAGCTAACCCTTCTCTTGAGCTTATACATAGCTGCCGCAAGTGTGAATTGCTGCAAATTGTGGAGCACTTTAAGCTGCAGGTCCCAAAACAGGTCCTTAAACGTGACCTAAAAGCTCTGGTAGTGGGCAGGTTGATGGAGACTGGTGTGATCAAAGAGCCTGATCTGCCTGAGGCTGCTGCAGTGCCAAGCCATAAGGCCTCGTCTGTGGAGGACCTCAAGGATGGTTCTAGTGTGGAGATAGGAGTGAGTGAACGGGGAAAGACACCTCGTACACTCCCTCGCTATGACCCACTGTCTTCTGTGAGCTCAGAAGGACGAGATGGAGCTCGTTTGAAGGTGCGGTTGGCACGTCTGCAGATGGAGGCTGAGGAAAAGGCCCAGGACAGAAAAGCTCAGCTGGAGCTTGAGATCAGGAGGCTGGAAATAGAGGCAGAGAAAGCTATACAGCTGCGCAAACTTGAGCTGGAGGCCCGGACTCAAGCGCCTTCTTCCTCTGTCACACCAAGTTCCACCTCCATGTCTGTTATGCCATTCGACATCAGTAAGTGTATTTCTTTAGTACCTGTTTTCAGAGAATCTGAGGTTGATTCATACTTTGCAGCATTTGAACGCATTGCTGGTGCTTTGCAATGGCCTAGGGAAACCTGGCCTCTTTTGTTACAATGTAAGTTTTCTGGTAAAGCTCAAGAGGTGTTGGCAGCGCTTCCGTTAAAGGATAGCTTGGATTATGATCTGGTTAAGGCTGCTGTCTTACAAGCTTATGAATTGGTCCCAGAAGCTTATAGACAGAAGTTTCGACAGCAAAAGAAAACTGCAGGACAAACGCATGTTGAGTTTGCCAGAGAGAAGGGCATTCTCTTTGATAAGTGGTGTGCCGCATCGAAGGTCAACAACTATGACACCTTACGTGAGCTAATATTGTTGGAAGACTTTAAAAAGTGCATTCCTGATCGGGTGGTGTTGTATTTAAATGAACAGAAGGTGACCACTCTTGCATCTGCTGCTGTTCTTGCCGATGAGTATGTGCTTACCCATAAGTCATCATTCATTGTTAATGAAAAGTCACATGTTAGCTCTGTGCCACAGTGTCCATTGGTTAAACCCACAGTTCCAAAGGAAAGCCGTGAGTGTTTCTATTGTCACAAACCTGGACATGTCGTTGCTGATTGTTTAGCTTTAAAACGCAAATCACAGCCAAATTCTGAACAAACTAAAGGTGTTGGTTTTGTGAAAAAAGAACCCTGTAATAAGAGCACTGGTTGTGGTGACAAATTACCTGATCCTTGTTTTGAACCATTCATTTTTGATGGCTTGATCTCGCTTGCATCTGATCTCTCTGATTTAAAACCAGTTCACATCTTGAGAGACACTGGATGTTCCCAATCAATCATTCTCTCAAATGTTTTGCCTTTCTCGTCTGAAAGTGCGTGTGGATACAATTCTGTTCTGAGGGGGATAGAGTTGGGCTATGCTCCACGACCAGTCCACAGAGTTTATATAAAATCAAAACTTGTCACCGGGTGTTTCCCTATTGCTGTATGCCCAGAGTTACCCATAGATGGGGTGGCTATGCTAATGGGGAACGACATTGCTGGAGGTTTAGTACTTCCAAGTCTGGAGGTTTTAGATAATCCTTTAAACCAGACAACCCCAGACTCACTAGACTCTGAGCTGTATCCAGCCTGTGTGGTCACCCGTGCACAGGCACGCAAAGACTCGGATATTTCAATTTCTGATTCTGTTTTGATGTCTCCATTTTCTAGCGAAGGTGATGTACAACCCAAAAGTAACAGCATTTCGTTACTTCCAGATTTGGGGGAGCTGGAGGAGCCTGGTCCACTCTGGGAGGAAGCATCCCTCCCCCTGACCAGACAACATTTGTCATCTGCTCAACAAGCTGATGAGACATTACAAAGATGTTTCAAGCAGGTGGTAAGTGCTGAACAAGCCAATAAAGAGAAGCAAGCTTTCACTGTGGAACAGGGTGTGTTAATGCGTCAATGGTCTTCATCAGATGTGGGCAGCTCAGACTGGGGTAAGGTTAAACAGATTGTTATACCAGCTGCATATAGACAGAAGGTCCTGTCTCTGGCTCATGAAAGCCAGTGGTCCGGTCACTTGGGTGTTACCAAGACATACCAGCTTCTGTTAAAGCACTTTTTCTGGCCTGGTATGAAACAAGATGTTTCAAAGTTTTGTCGCAGTTGTCATGTGTGCCAAATTGCTGGTAAACCTAACCAGGTAATACCCCCTGCTCCACTGTGCCCTATTCCGGTGATGGACCAACCATTTGACCATGTCATAGTAGACTGTGTCGGACCTTTGCCCAGGACAACATGTGGAAATCAATACTTGCTCACAATTATGTGTACTGCCACTCGATTCCCTGAAGCCATCCCTTTGAATAAAATTACAGCGAAGTCTGTGGTTAAAGCTTTGACCAAGTTCTTTTCTGTGTTTGGTTTACCAAAAACACTACAAACAGATCAGGGAACGAATTTTCAGTCAAAGTTGTTCAAGCAGGTAGCTAAAACCTTGAACATTAAGCACATTGTTTCATCTGCTTACCACCCAGAGTCCCAAGGTGCTTTGGAACGATGGCATCAGACCTTAAAGTCAATGCTGCGTAAGTACTGTCTGGAAACTGGGAAAAGCTGGGATGAGGGGGTTCCATTTGTATTGTTTGCTGCTAGGGAGGCTGGTCAAGAATCCCTTGGTTTCAGTCCAGCTGAATTAGTATTTGGTCATACCCCCCGTGGTCCTTTAAGAGCGCTAAAAGAATCTTTCTTGGTTCCTGCGGAAGGTTCTAAAAAAAGTGTGACTAAGTATGTGCAAGCCTTTCGTGAGCGCCTAAGCCAAGCTAATGTGCTAGCAAAAGAACATCTAGCTGACTCCCAGAGAAGGATGAAGCATCATTATGATAAAACATCCGTCAAAAGAGTTTTTCAAGTAGGAAATCAGGTTGTTGCACTTCTACCTATTACTGGTTCGGCCTTATCCGCCAGGTTCGATGGGCCTTATGAAGTTCTGGAGAGAATAGGGGAGCATGATTACGTCATTGGTACCCCAAATCGACGGCGCAAGACTCGCGTCTGCCATGTGAACATGCTTAAGTTGTACCACTCCCGATCTGCTCCAGAACCTAATAGGGTGTGCGCCCCAATTGTAGTTGCAACTTCACTAGAAGTAGATGAGTCAGACAATGTTGACGGTTTAAGGGTGAATTATCCCATCTGTTCAAGTCCTCGCCTCCCAAACTCAGAAATGCTAAAATCTCTGGCGAGCCAGCTTGACCACTTATCCCCTAAACAGCAAAAAGAGATAATGGACCTAATCAGTGAGTACACATGCCTGTTCAATGATGTACCAACACGTACAACAGTGCTAGAACATGACATAGATGTTCAAAGTGCAAAGCCAATCAAACAGCATCCTTACCGTGCTAATCCCACAAAACGTTCTCTAATGAGACAGGAAATTGAGTACCTGCTTGAGCATGGTCTAGCCAAACCTAGTCAAAGTCCCTGGAGCTCACCCTGTTTGTTAGAGACCAAGTCAGATGGTTCACCACGTTTTATCACAGACTTTCGCAAGGTAAACTCTGTCACTGTACCTGATGCCTATCCTCTCCCTAGGATTGAGGACTGTGTAGATAATATTGGAGCTGCAAAATATGTTACAAAATTGGATCTTCTTAAGGGTTATTGGGAAGTCCCCTTGACTGAACGGGCTTCCAACATTTCAGCTTTTGTGACCCCAGATAACTTTTTGCAGTACACGGTTATGGCATTTGGTATGTGTAATGCCCCTGCTACTTTTCAGAGGCTGATAAACATAGTACTGTGTGGCATCTCCAACTGCAGTGCTTATTTAGACGATCTGGTGGTGTATACTGAAACCTGGTGGGAACATTTGCAAACACTATATCGAGTATTTCATAGTTTGGCCCAAGCTTCCTTGACCCTTAATCTGGCAAAGTGTGAATTTGGCAAGGCCACTGTAACATATTTAGGCAGAGAGGTAGGCCGAGGGCAAGTCCGTCCCCTCAATGCTAAAGTTGTGGCAATTAATGAGTATCCCACACCCAAAACACGA